>NW_023502130.1:0-242151 GCF_013396075.1 Fusarium subglutinans | reverse complement strand
CCCTAGTCAACCCCCAACCCCATGGTATCTCCAGCCACATCACGGACTGCATGGTTCGTGATCCCGATGTTGAGCTTACCCCAAACTTCTCCATAGTTTCTCCTCATCTACCGACGATCCCCCAGATTGTGGATTAATGTTATTCGTATTTCATTGGACGAATCTTGGATCTCGTTAATCCATCAATGAAAAGCCGTTATCATTGCAAAATAACTGACTCAAACCTGGTACGCTGTAACCAGTCAGTGAACTAAAAGCTTCGGGAGTCTGATCAAGTGCCGAAAAATCAGATTTATGTCTGCGGCCGGTCTTATTCCCACGCCGGGTATGTTCCAAGTTATCACCACGATCACATTGCCTAACTAAACATACATATATCAAGTCTCGCCCTATATCTGGGGCTGGTTGTTGCTGCGTACTTGAAACGATCTCACAAGTAAATTGAAGGTGTTTCGCTCCATTGATCGACTACTGCAGGGCGCCCCATCTTAAAAGCAAGGGCTCAGATCTTTATCGGCCGACGTTTTCGGTCTATAAAAGCCGATATCGCCTTTCCCCCCTTCTGCAGTTCGTGCAAGTCAAACACTCCCCGCCATCAAAATGGCCGATGCCAACGCCACAAAAGGTGAGCTCGAACGGGCTCAGGCACAGGCTCAAGAGATGGGACAACCAGACGATAGAATCAGCAGGATTGACAGTGTCCAAGTTGGTAATGTCGACAAACCACAAGGGGACGGGATATACGCCGAAGCGCTTGCACAATATCCTACAGATGATTCAATTGACCCAATTCTGGAGAAGAAGGTCAGGGGGAAACTAGACCGACTTATAATACCTGTTCTGGGAGTTTGCTACTTTTTCTACTATGTTGATAAAACGACACTGTATGTTTAAACCTACACAACATCAGAAGGACCAAGATATCTAACCAACCATATCTACCCAGTTCTTATGCTGCCATCTTTGGTCTCAAGGATGATCTCAAACTTAGAGGTGACGAATACTCTTGGCTCTCAAGCAGCTTCTATTTTGGTTGGCTGATCTGGGCCATCCCTTCGAACCTCCTGATGCAACGCAGCCCTCCTGGTTACTACTTGGCCTTCAACATTTTCATGTGGGGTGCTCTCCTCATGACGCAGGCCGCTGCAAACAACTTTGCTAGTCTTCTCGCTCTCAGAGTCCTATCCGGAGCATTTGAAGCCATCGCAGACCCGGCTTTCATGCTCATTACTTCCATGTACTTCACGCGTGAAGAGCAACCAAGTCGTATATCAGCTTGGTATGCTTTCAACGGCATAGGTGTTGCTGGCGGAGGTTTGATTGGTTAGTTCTTTGATCTGTTTTCTCCCAAGTTATAGCTAACATCTCCTTGATAGGCTATGCAATTGGTAATATCAAAGGAGCGCTTCAGTCGTGGCGTTACGAGTTCCTTGTAGTCGGCGCCTTTTGCTCTGCCTGGGCCATCGCTCTCGTTCTGCTACTACCCAATTCTCCTCGCACCATCCGAGGTTTCTCTCACGATGAGAAGCTCATCATGATCGCCCGAATGCGACGCAACCAAACTGGCATCGAACAACGAAGAATCAACTGGGGCCAAATCAAAGAAGCCTACCTCGACTACAAGACATGGCTATTCACTTTGCTTGGCTTCGTTTCTAATGTTCCCAACGGCGGAATTTCAAACTTCTCAACGCTAGTCATACAGGGTCTCGGGTTTGATACGCTACATACG
Organism: Fusarium subglutinans; assembly: GCF_013396075.1. NCBI lineage: Eukaryota > Fungi > Ascomycota > Sordariomycetes > Hypocreales > Nectriaceae > Fusarium > Fusarium subglutinans. Next base: position 240,419 of record NW_023502130.1, on the reverse strand, counting down.
GCCCTGCTGGGCATTCCTCAGGGCGCTCTCGTGGTCATCTGGATTGGACTTGGTGCTCTGGCCAACAAGTATATGCCTCCCAATAGCCGAACTCTGGTCAGCGCCATATTCATGACACCAACTATAGCCGGAGCTCTAGGCTTTCTTCTGGCACCAGAAGATGCTTACGTTGGCCGTTTGATCTGCTTGTAAGTACAACATTGCTTCTTCCTAATCTTGCTGTCCTCTAACTTTGTGAAGCTACCTCACTGGCTCATATCAGGCGTCATTTGTCATATGTCTCTCTCTCATCACTTCAAACACTGGAGGCCAGTCCAAAAAGATGATTGTTTCTGGTATGATTTGGTTTGGTGCCTGTGTTGGCAACATTGCCAGCCCCTTTTTCTATCGCCCTGAACAGGCACCATCTTATCACCTTGGTATCGGATCACTTCTTGTCGCCAATTGCATCGAGCTCGCCCTGTTTTTCGTCTTTAGATATGCCTTCAAGTGGGAGAACAGACGGAAAGAGCAGCACCGTGAAGCTTTGCGAGCAGCGGGCCATGATTTTACTGCCAACACTACTGCTTTCATGGATATGACGGATAAGGAAAACCCAAACTTTGAATACGTGTACTAGGATATATGCTGTCATGTCAAGCTACCAGATATCTTTCAATGAGCCCAACTACGACTTGCCTGCAGTAGCTTTATGGTTGAATATACTGTCTATCTCTATACTCTACATGGACTGCGTTTGCCAACCTGGAGCACGTTTTCTCGGGCACAATTGCGTTACTGTTACGACAGATGCCCTAGGGAAGGTCAAAGAAACTTGGGGTCCCTACGGCGAGTGCCTCGAATAAAATATCTAGGTAAGTTTAGTCCATCTTAGTAGGTCTACTTAATTTTAGTATCTTGCTTTAATGTCAAAAGATTTCTTGCTCCCTGAGGACGCCTAGCATCTCCTAATACAACTAAACTTGATTTATCATAAACTATTATTCTGGAGGCATTACTTGACCTTGTTCCCTCATTTGTCGATATTAGCGGATGTGCAGTTCACGAAATTCAAAGAAGTTCAAGGGCTTGATGCTGATATACCTGGTTGTCCCGTCAACTCTACTTATGTTCAATACAACCTTACAGGCCCCTGTGGCCGAATTTAGTCTATGCCCCTGGAGCTTGTTATCGATTTCGAGAACATGATATGCGAATGTTCGCAACCCTTGGACCTCCCCTTGGCCTTGACAAACAAAGCTATTGTTCGATCACACAAGCCAAGAGTTCTTACATTCTTCTGCCTCTGATTTCTGTCAATGTTCAGTCTTTTTAAGACGAGCATGGCCCTTCAACCACTATAATATGATTCAAGTAGTTTCCCCGAATATCTTCATACTACCTTTAGCAACACTCAAACGCTACCACTTGCAGGCTCTCTCAGTGCTGAAGGTAAATAATTTCTTCAGATCAATTACTGACAATCTCAGCCTTTAGCATCTCGCAAGATAGTCTTGAATATGGCTCCCGCTCCGCTCGTTGAGCATAGAAAGCCCGAGTCTTGCTCACCCGATATTGTTTACGGTGATCCGAAAGGTTCATATCTAGCTGCCATAATTTTGGCTGCGACTTTGGCACTAATGTCTGTGGCTTCTATTTCGCTATGTTTAATAGCGAGGCAGCGTAAAAAAAAGCTCCAGTCCGCCCAACGCAATGCTTTGAAATACCAAGCCATAGTACAGACTGCGCAGGCCGAAGCACTTGAATCGCAGCACAGGGCTGGAAAATATCAAACAGAGAATATTGGTCTGTCTGATGCCCTGGAGCAGTTGCGAAGGCGTTATGACGAACTCGCTAATAAACACCATAACTCTACTCGACCCAGTGCATCAACATCAACTAAGGAGTCACCGAAGCATCTTCAGATAGTGCCTCCAACAAATTGGCAGAAGCCTGGCAACTCACCGCTCAGGCATGTAGAGCCAGTCTCGCCGGTAAGTTCCACGGCCTCAAGCGAATACGAAGGCTATTCCGAGAGTGTGCCCCCAAGTGATGGTTACTATGGCTCCAATGACCAGTCCTTCACTGCTCGAACAGAGAGAATGGCGGCGGGAATCCGTGCTGAACAAGATGGCCCCAATCGCGTGTCCGACAAGCCACCACAGATTCCTCGCTATTCTTTCCAAGGAAGTGGTCAGTGAGAATACCGCGATTCGAGATGCTCCCTCTAGGGACACCGAGATTTCAGTTGGGAGATGATTTATGTAGCTCAATAAGAAAAACCCCTACATTCCTTTCACTCCTTAGTTAAAACCCATGGCTGAAAGCGTGATTCTCCGTCGACATGTAGGAGCAAATGCCCATTTGCACTCGTAAATTGACCAGGACTCTGCCTTGGTACCTCCGTGTAAAAGCAAATGACCTGGTTGCCTGTCCGCCATCATAACTCTCGGATATTTTTGATTCCACATTAAAAGAACTTGCTCTTAAGGCCGCCCATCACGACATTCCTCTTTTGCTTATTGAGGAACTTGTTTACATCATCTGCCCATCCAGCGCTGTTGTTCTGCAGGTTCTCCATATTGTCACCCATCATGTTCAACTTCTCAGTCCTTTCGTTCAGTTGTCTCGTGAGATAGTCTCCCCAACCTTCCTGGCTGCCTGACCCTGATGCGGCAGCTGGCTCTCCAGCCCGAGCAGCCCGTTGCTCTGCTGCCGCTGCGTCCATCATTCGCTTGCTGGGAGGTCTATCTGGGCCTCCGACCAGCAGATCAAGGTCAGTAGGGGAGATGTATTGGCTGCCCGAGATCCACTGCATGTTTGAAATAGTCGGCCGAGGCGGGCACTCGAGCTTGGGGTTTATCAGCGTGTCTGGAGATTGTTGAGGTCCTTTGCCCGTTCCCCAGACGTGGATCACAGCAAGCTCGCTTGGTCCTGTCCAAGCAAAGACGTCGCCAGTCTGAGTAACAACTGAGTTTGTACTCCTCGTCACATCTATCATGGGAAGATCTGCCTTTCCGATATCTCTGAGACCAGGGATTGAGAATGCACGAGCGGTTCGGTCACCAAACACACCAACGACGGCAAATCCCTGTAACTCGAGCTCTGCTACACATGCAGAATCACAGAGGATGCTATCAAACTCCTTTGACGCGCCTTTAGAGTTGGCCGGCTTGAAAATTCGGATTTCTGTTTGTGTGACTATCGTCCTTGTTAGTTGGGCCAGTTTGAGTCAAAGCCATGCGCCACTTACCGGCAACAAGTACGCCATTGACCTGACGTCCTTCTCTGAGGCCTGCCACGATCGGTCCCGTAGCATGGGCAGGCTTGCCAGTGTCAGCTTCGATGGGGTTGAGTGAAATGATCTTCCCATCGAACGATACAACGCCTGCGAGCGACGCAGAGTATGTGCCGTCTTGGCCAGGCAGGAGTTTAAAGGTGATGACTTTGCCTAGGTTTGTTCCCACAAAACAGCAAATGCTTGAGTATTTGTCCTCGTCCAAGGTCATGACACCAAACTCAATTACGACAGGCCACTCTTTCTGGGGGCCTGGTGAAGAACTGTGACTCTTCAGGAATGAAGATCGCTTATCTGGTTTGGCGAAGTCCGTCATGGGAGCTTGGAAGAAGATAGTAGGTCCGCGAAGATCGATCAGTGTAAGGAACCCCAGCTCTGAGCCTACGGCTACGAATCCAACATTGGACACCTGTATAGCTGTGATAGGCCCCATCATCATCTCGTAGAGAACGAGAGGCTGCAGGCCCTCCTTCAGACCCGGTTCTGCTCTCGAGCTAATGTCCGTGAGGCCTTTGGGATTGGGGTCAAGCTGGAGAGCTTTATCTTTGCCGAAAAAGCGATTCTGACCCCATCGATAAATGACGGCCTCTCCCGTGCGTGTTCCTACGACGAATTCTCCGGTGCTAGTCGCCATGTTCATACAGGTAATCTCTACGTCATCGTATCGGTCCAGTGCTCGAGCAACATCGACTTGAAGCTGGGTTCCATTCTCAATTTCATCAGCATGGCCCGAGTCCCAAATCCTGATTGTACTATCGGCATGAGCGGCTTGGATAATGGTTCTCTCCTCAAATCTTTTCCGAGGTCGCGACGCCTCAGCTCCTCCTTTAAGCAGCGGCTCGCCTTGATTGCGCTTCTCGAACATGGAGAGCCAGCGTGGACGTTCGAGAGATGACACATTGACTTTTGTCACAAATGGATGAACAAAAGAAACGGAGGGATGGAGCTGGTTGGTAGGACTAATCGGATAGCCAGAGGGGAAACTCAGTGTGATTAGTTCACCAGACGAGAGGAGAACCATGACAGCTATCGGGTCTTGAGCGCCAGCAAAATGAGGAGAAAATCGTGGAATGAGGAGGAAGTTAATCGCTTGCGCACCAAGAGGAAGAGGAAGAACATTCTGGCGTTTCCCCTTGCAGTAATTAGCCAATATTTGCCAGGTCGAGGTGGCGTACACCGGCGTCTGGCTCAGGTCAATGAATGTCAAGCCATTGGGCGATGCGTCTGGGCGTTGTCCGCCTGCAATCAGAAGGCCACTATCGTCGCAATTCTCTTTGCAACACCAAGCGATCTTAGTGATGGGCTCAGGTAAAGCAGGTGTAGGAGTCTCAGGCGAGGGTTGGTCGACGTTGAAGTCGGTCAGGGTTCTCGCCATCACAATCTTCTCGGCTTTTGGATCCCAGAACACCAAGCTTCCATCGTCATGAGCTGTCAGGATGAATGTGCCAGAGGGGTGCCAGAGTGCATGTGTCAGTCTGGGCTTTCGGACCGTCTCAACAGCTGCACCGTTGCCTCCAGGAGCGCCTGCTGGAACAACATACTCGTAGTAGTTGACAGGTTTGGCTTGTTTGAACGAGTAGACAACAGCGCCATGAGTGTATCCCAGAAGGAGCTTTCCGACGTCCCGGGGGTGAAGAGACATGGTTATGAGGTTCGGAGTTGTCGCACCAGGGTTCTTCTCTTTCCAGAAGTTGGGAAGTCTGAAGGAACGGGCCAGACTTCCTCTGTCCAGATCAAAGGCCATGATGTCTCCATTGTACAAACCGATAAAGGCCCAGTCAAGCATAGGATCCGTCACTAAAGAGACGACCTGGCCAGCAACGACCAGAGCGGCGATGCGCTCGCCGGTATCGAGGTCCCATATTCCCAACTCGTTCTTCGCGTCGACGGTAACAAGGCGGTTGGCGGAGAATTGTACGATCTGGAAGGATGTGCGTCGGGGAGGCTCGAGGATCTTGTGTACACGTCGCTGACCGAAGATGTAGACTTTACCGGGGCCAAACTTGCTTTCACCAGTTCCGATAGCTAGGAGGGACTGGACTGGGTCGTAGGCGTAGCAGCTGCGACAAAGAATGGCTGGTCAGCTGGGTCATTTTGGGGCATGCATACATGATACATGTTGGGCGAGACGGAGCGATACCTAATTTGAGAGTTGATGCCATAGCGAGCCTGATCGTCGGGCATGAAGAGTTCAGGTCTGATGCTCGCTGATAGGTCATTCTGCATGCCCGTCTGCTTGCCGCGCAGGAATGCCGCCATGTTGTAAGTTGGCGTCGCCGAAGTCTATGACGACAGCGATAACTAGCGATTGTCAATGTTCCGGTGGTGAAATGTTCTAGAGCTTCACAAAGCCCTCGCCTTGAAAAGAGTGAGAGGAGAGGGATGGAAGATGGAAGAGACAGACGTACGTTCCGGTGGGGTTTGTACAACTGCCCTACCCGCCGCCAAAGCCGGTACCTTACGTAGTGCACTCAGTGCTCTCTCCAGGGACAATCCAAGACCCCAAGACGCCCAAGACCCTTGGCAACGGCAACGTCATCCCGTGCTATCACATTACTGTGCGGAGTTTGTACGTAGTTTTTAATACTGTGAGCCCAACTCCAAAGTGGTCGTTGCACAACATTATTATTATGTGTATACCAAAGAATTGTATAACCTCCATTACACGATGCAACTCATTATGTTTTCCCTGTTAGATCCCCAAGTTATCTCATAACACTCTACTCTCGATCCAGGAAGACAGCGTGCGTACGCCGTTGACCTATCAGCTTGACCCACGGCCAAGCCTGCACTGCCCCAAAACATCTGATCGCGGTAGAGCCAGTCGAAGGTTTCCGCGTGGTCAAGATCGCGGTAATTTAACTTCCAAGTCATCAAGGGGGACGCGTAAACGGAAACAGGATCGCAGGAGGAATCAACAGTAAATGGCCCTAATAAGGCTCCAGCTACGAATGGAATAATGACAACAGACTTGGACCAGGCCAGGGCCTTAGCTGGACATGGACAAGCAAACTGGGCCTTGGGCAATTTTGACATCGGGACGTCCCTTGCTTGCATAAATCCGAACCGAGATAATATTCTGCTATAGCTCGCTAGCTTGACGCTAACGGCTTCCACTCTTCCATACTGACTGTCAATTTGAATAGCGTGAACAGGTAGATTATTAAACTGCTATCTCGACTACGGTTGGATGTCAATTATGAAGTCGAATTTTAGTTGATGAAAGTGTTTGGCAAGTGTCTTGAATCCATTCTATCTACGGTTCACAATCGACCAACCGACTCTATGGTAGAAGCATTGTTGACATCAGTACTCTGTTTCATCATCTAGACAAGTTATATTGCATGGACTTCGTTTGAAATTTGTTCATCTCGACGTCTTTTAGAGTCTGTGATTGGTATTGGAGAAGATACCGGCTTGGTTGTATCCGTCTCAGGACGATGACTACTGTGTCATTGGTGTAGACTATCACTGCCAACTGCTTGTTATTCCAAGGGTTTCGTCTCCATATTGACGATGTAGCGTTGTCATAATTGCCGAGTGTCATATGCCGAAACATACGTCACTAAGGACCGTTCGAATATGATCGACGGATAACACATCACTTTAGCCTATAATGCATGGTCGGATACTATGTAACTGTCTCGTGGTTTTGCAATGCCTGATATCAACGGTCTCGTCCTGTCGAATCCATGGAGAGCTTGACCGTCCGTTGTACATTGGGAACTGGCACCCAATGCTACCGAGTAACAAAACAAGTCCACGTGGGCCTGACCTGTTCTGTTATGATGACCATGATTATGATGATGATGCCAGGCTACGATAGATGCATATAGGGCATCTCCCAACCCACACTTGTCACTGTCGATGCCCAGTGAATCGTGCTCATGAGACCAATCCTGCCTAAGCTGAAACTCGGTGTCGATGCAAGCGGGCTCCTGTATCGAGTTCCAGAAGAAGCGAGGCTTACCTTTTATCATTGGCCGCAAGTGACGGTTGGGTTTTGGAGCGTTGCGCTGCAATTGGCCCTCGTGGTCGACGTGTCGTATTGTGTTGGGCATCACTTGCAGCTTAGCCCGCCCCTCCCAACTTCTGACCCCCTCTGACGTGGGCCTCTCAAAAGCCTCATGTTGGCCCCTTGCCCTACAGGATCTCTCGTTTATCATAAGCAGATCAGCGAGCGGGCCGTCCACTAGGCCCCGCTGGGTCCCCATGCTTCTATTCTAACTGATGCTGCCGCCGCTGCTACAGTACTTCTGCGTTGGCCCTGCGTATGTACCTACCTACACTCGTCTGCCCTGCAGACCGGGTCCATTATGCTGGCAGCCATAGTAGCCAGAGCCCTGCGAAAGGCTTACACACTCGATGTGTGATTGACCGCAGGAAGATATGGTTAATCGTGCCCAATCTATGTTAGTCAGGGCTACATAGCTACCTGGCTACCCGATCATAGACAGATTGAAGGCGAATTTAATTGCCTTTGTCTACCCGCTTATGGAAACAGAACAACAGATCGACACAGCACTACTACCATCCACAAGCAATTCTTATTCTCCGAAATGGCATTTTACAGTCGCAACCACAGCCAACTATCTGCGGATCAGCTTCGCCACTCTGACTCTGACTCCGACTCCCGCTACAACCACGGATGGGCTGGCTCGTCCTCCTCAAGCTACTACAACGAGCCAACGACATCTGATCCTCGCTACCATGCCTTTGGTAGTTACTATGCCAGCAAGTCAGCCTCAAACCGCAACCACTCCTACAGACCTGGGGACTACCCCGAGCCCCAGCAATCAGAGGACCATCAGCATATGTGGCAGTCTCAGGAACACAGTGGCGCACCACCATCTTCCTCATCAGTGGCCACTTCAAGTCCTCCCAACTTACAAGATGACTCCTACGGCTGGATGAACTCGGCCGATGGCAGTGAGCCAAATCTGTGCCACTGCGGCAAGACATTCCGACGTCCGTCTGACCTCGCGTAAGTTTAACCAAGTCCCAACCTCAACACCTACAACTAACAACCCATAGGAAACATCAAAAGTACCACATGAAGTACTTCTCATGTCTCGCCTCGGGGTGTGACAAGTCCTTTGCTACTCAGAAAGACTTGATCAGGCACACGCGCACACACCGCAAAGGCGAGGGCTACCAATGCAAGGTAGAAGGATGCCGCAAGGCCATGTCAGGCCATGTGTACTCACGGAAAGACAACTTTGATCGACATATGCGGACGGCACATCCAGACCACCCGCAAATCTGAGAGGCATACAGAGACTCTCTATTCTTTTCCGACAGACGCACTATGATGGTGTTATATATATAGAAGCTAATCTAAGAGCTTGAAACAGTATAGGCGTATTTTATTTGAGAACAGGGGCATTTGTTTGAGTATAACGGGCAATATTGTATGGACTAAGGGACTTATATAGAGAAACTGCGAATGGGAAACAAGGAAAGGGTTATCAAACTCGTGTGTTTTATTAAAATACGGTTCATTAATTACAGCTCCTTCTGCTTAGTGTGTAAATAAACTTTTGAGAGTTATTAGCCATGTCAGAGTATTTGCTCAATGATATAGTTGACCTTAGAGAGAACCTATGAACTATTGACATATGAACTGAAAAGTCCAATTGGTCATGATAGTGTCAATAATAGTACAGATAACTTGAAAGAGGCATGGTAACCGTTTCTCCTTTAGATTATATTTCAAAATGGGAAGAAATTCTTATTTGATTATCTAGTATATTAGTTTTTCAGTAGCAAACCTGAAAGCTCAGTCTGATTTCGTACTATTGGACTTCATTTACTTCATATCATCTTGAAAAGGACCTAGGAACCTAAAACGTAACCTCCTTGAGCACATTTCAGCCACAAAGGGAGTCTGTAGAGCTGTTAGCCCTCATGAAAATCTATGACATATGTTCCATCGTGACAACTAGCCGAAATGTGAGGAAGGTCATAGCCCTTTTCTTTATTTAAATTAGCTATGCAGGCATGCCGAATCTAAGGTGGCTTAAAGCATAGCATAAAATGCAAATCTTGTACAGAAAACAGAAAATCGACAATCAAAATGGAAGTCAGTCTCATGAAATTGCTTGCAGGAGCTAGTTTCGGGTTTCCCCCCAATCAGTTCCATAGGCAGACCGAGCTTACAAGAGAATTAAATCGAGCAGTTATCATACTGTAGTGTTGGCTACCGATGTGTAGTTTGAAGTTGCTCAGTTTGTGTGCCTCAGTATCTTATATTTGGTCAAACTATCCCCTCGAGGTATCTTACTCAATACTCCTGGACTCTCTGATATATAGCTGATATGAAATCCGATAATGCTAAAGTACAATCATTCTAAGAATACTCCTAGATCTACGTATTGGGCCCTGCGAAACCAATTCATTGCCACAATTATGACAATTTTGTCTCTAGTATCATACTTTTTGATACGTAAATGGGAAAACCAAGATCAGTAACAAGACCAGTAAAGTCTTGAGGCTCACTGACTCGCTAAGATGTCTTGTTACAGGGAGGAGAGATGACAGTAGCAGCTCTATGGTTGGCAGTACCAGCTGATAGTATTCTGCCGCACAGTCTAGGACAATCATCAAACGGCTCAGAGTGCCAAGAGCGCGATGTACCGTGTCTCTATGTTTCCTCTCGTTTCATAGGCTTTATTTATACCATATACAGGTCTTGTAGGGCTTCTAAAAATATTCAAAAGGACTGATCTTCCTTGGTTAGAGGAGGCCGGGCAAACACGGGGGAGGAAAGTTCACCTCACAATCACTACGAATTCTTGGGTGTTCTGTCATTCGTTCACCCACGTTCAAGTCCAACACATTGGTTCTTCTGAATTGTATCATGATGTCACTCTATTACTGGATCGACTGATTGAGTTGAGCCCATCGGCTCTAAGTTCTGTGTGCTGGTTTAAGCTCTCAGCCACGAGCCTCAACTGTAAATAACACATCTAGCTAACAACTTAGACATTATACCATAATGACTGACCAATTGCTACAGCCAAAGGCTGGAGCCCATCGGCTCATGCCCTGTTGTTGGGTGGAAGTGTTCACCCAGAAGCCAAGAGACGCATCTTGAGGACGGTTTCCGGTCTCCAATCAATTAGTTTCGTGAGATAAGTATAGACAAACTATTCCCAATAAATTTCCTTTAACTTAAAAACTCACCGTCGATACATCTTCGTCTGTGGCATTTCTCCAGTCGCAAATCGGTCTTCCCATCGATGTGTCGACGATCTATCAGTTGACCAACTTCAACAGAAGTCACAGATTCTAGCGAACAAATGCTTCTTAAGTATATCGTTGGACTAATCAATGGCGGGGCATCTAGGCAATTGACGCCCCTCGTCTAGACTACGAGACAAGGTCGTGCTATCGCGTGAACTTGCTGTGGTTCAGCTTTAAGGCAAGCAGTCATTGATTGCTTCTGCTATTAGCCAATTACAGAGTTCTAATGGTTCATTTTATTATGCATGTCGGGGGTGGGATTGAGGCAAAACGTATCAGCGGTCTGAATGTCTTGTGCACTGGGCTTCATAGAACTACATGGTCAGTTGTTCCGATACGAACAACGCACAGTTGCGGAATCAGGACGAAGTACTTGTGTAATTCTGCCCAAATTGTCACAAATATTGCCATCACAACTTAAGGGCATGTGTTTGGGTGACGCGCAGCCGTGTCTTGACATTAAGTCAACCCGGGCGGCCTGTCCCAAGCCACGATAACCTCATCTGTGCAGATTGACTGGTAGCACACACAAAGACCGGGCCTGCTAGATATTCGCATACAACTTCGTTGCGGGACGTCAGCAACTTGTTGGAGGCTGAGACACAAAGTCTCCGAGTTGGAGATAAGAAGGATGTCACGTAGAGGTGCTGAGTGGCTTACTACCGCATATGGAGCTGAAACATGGGGTTGAGTTCTTATCTGCACAGGACCCGACAGGTCAGAGTTGCTATCACGGTGTGCTAGTACGTAAAGAAAGATGATAGCTGTATGCAATTGAACTGCGGGCTGCAGCTTACACGACCCCAAAGATTGTAACCTTGAAGAGATATTGTCACAGGTGCATAATTTGCTTGACACATCTCAATTCCGTTATTGGTTCCTGATTAGCGATCATAGGGCTTTTTCTGTGCTCTTTGGAGTGTGACAAGGCAGATTGAAGGCTCTTACAGTCGTAGAGAAACGAGGCCAGGAAGTTGGTGTGGTGGGTGGGTAGGTGGATGGATGGATGGATGGATGGACGCGGTGGCACACGGGAAGGCTTCCTCGATACATTCTAGAATGTAGTACGCACATTTACTCACTGCGCCATCAATCACATCACGTCTTGGCTGATATTATAAGTAGGGACCAGCATATGCAACAAGCAGCCTGTGTAACGAGAAACAGGCACTGTACGCGTACCCAAGGCTAGGAATCACAGCAAGTCGTCAATGCGATAAGCGCCCGGCATCGCCCCGCCAAAGTGCAAATGTTCGATGGCAGAGTCATCGAGGGGCAATGTCCTTGCGCATAACATAGACGCCGCCAAACTGATCAGTGCGCACTCACTGCGGCCGTAAACAGGTCTTCTGCGTTATCTCCATGGGGACTTCAGAACTGGAGGTGGTAAACTCGAGGGTCAGGTGAAGGTGAGTAACTATTCAGCTCGGTAGGGGTCCCTTGTTCGCATGTAAGCATCACTGTCGCAAGCGCTGATCGCCCTCATTCGCGGCCTTCTAGAAGGTTTCCTGTTAAGTTACGTGTCGCCTTCTGGAAGCCTTCTCCGTGTGACGATCCCTGCGACACTCTCACAAGATCACAACAGTGTGCCTCTGGGATTGGCTATGGCATAGCTCGGCGTCAGACCGTGCCTGTGGCCGGTTCGTGTGGCCCTCTAGGATTAGATCCTGAGTCCACCATCATTCTGGATATTGCATTTGCATTTGCAATATGAGGAGGGTGCCATGTAATAGCAGTGAATGGTATGTACGAAAATGGAGACACACGAGTGTGGTGCTTGACCGGTTCAAGACCTTCTCGAAGCCATTGATCCCCCCTTGCTGGTCAGCAGCACACCTTCAATGGAATGACCCATCGTCCACTCATACTGTATCCCCCTTTCGAAAGACCCAATCGGAAAACAATGTCCAGTCACACTGCACTTGCATGTGTCTTCTCCAAGTTTGCGTTGTCGCACGAGCTATCTATTGGGATGTGCCTCACACAATCCCCCAGCTCCCCAGTTCCCCCGCTATCTCCAAACTCCAAGTCTCAGGCCCAGCCACCCCTGTCTAACAGTTGTCATACCAGGTTCACACCTCAGAGTTAGGGCAGTCGACGTAACCTTGAACCTGGTAGCTCGGCTCTCGCCTGGTTTACCACACACAGCAGGTGAGGAAACGCCGTCGTTTTCTGTTTAGCATCTCACTGCAAAGAGCAGCAGTCCACGATTTATCCAGTCATATTACCAGCGAGCTCAAATTCGGTTATCTACTACTGCTGCTTTCTGAGCCAGAGACAAGACGAAACTGAGCAAATGATCAACTGCTCTGAGAAAATCTCCCCGTGCTCAAATGATTGCGCCAATATTCCGCAACTGGACAGATGCAGGCCTTGAAACTGCACAACAACAACCATACGGATTTAAGCCCCTAGTGAACTACACTATATTTAATGCTGGCCTCCATTTCCCACTGTCGGATACAGTTACAATCGTGCAAGCCTACGCCAAAGATGACAAGCTACTGGCTAGGTTCTCAAGCTCGGAGCCTCAACCACCCACCCTCACAATCTGGATGAGAAGCCACCCTGTACTTGAGGCTGCATGACGTGAGCCATACCTGGATTGGCGCGTCGCTATGTGTAAGTCAACCAAGTGAGATGCTCCCTGGCTCCAAAACTGAGCCCAAGGGCACTCCCGTTATAAAAGTCTGATGTGCGCGTCTCAATTTCAGAGTTTAGCTAGGTAGCTAGTAGCCATTCAATAGTCACTTCAACAGCAACTCATGACCGCACACCAGTTTCTCGGAGAGGCACGAATCCTTGCTCAACCCGTCTTACACGGCTCTATGAACCATTTCATAGCCTTTCATCATTGCCTCAAGCACACACGAGATACTTGAACTTGAACTTGAACTCGAGCTTGTGCTCACTTGACAAGCGACAATGCCAAACTCTTCAACAAAGGCCACACAAGGGTCTGTTCCATCCGAGAACCGAGCAAACAAGATCAATGGGTACGGTGACTCTTCCTTTCATCACAACGCGAATACGGTTGACATCTAATGCACAGACTGTCTTCCAGTCAAGCCACAGCCGAAGATAAGCAAATCATGATGAGCAGATTCGTGAGCGACCTGTACGTGCCTGTTTCCGCCCGTCTTCAGGACCCACTGTACGTCCCTGGAAGCCACATCCAGGACAGTGCGAGCTTAGGCCGTTTCACGAACCGCCAGCGGCCCCACTCCTCCACCGGCTTCGAGGGAATCGGGGCCCAATTTACCGGTAGGCACTCGGGCCCGTTTTGGCTCTCTATGCCGGTTCTAACTAACACTGGTAATTCCTAGACTCTGGCGTCGGCACGAGGCGCTAGGAAAGTTGTTGCGCCCGAAGACTCGAGTCGATGTGATATCCACCTTGAGACTTATTCCATCTTTCCTCTTCTCACTTACATGGCTGCTATGGAGCAGCCCAACGCGCAACTGCCACCTTCGCACTCCCTTTATTTGGCACGATGTTAGCAAGCTGTGGTCCTAACCATCACAAATCACGTCATCATCATCGCCATCACTGAGGCCGTCCTATCTTCAAAAGTATTTGCTTCTTACATTTAATATTTCAGAAGCACATATGCAAATCATAATCATAGAAACTTAAATAAAACGATCTTCAATCCCTCATCGAGTCTAATTCCTGGCTGCCAACTACATCCATCCATCCAAGATCTTGTCGCCAGATGGAACACTATTTCCGTGACAGCAGACACAGTCAGACGCGATGTTGCTTGACCCGTGCGGGCTTGACTGGGACTGACCATGGGTTTCCTTGATGTGGCGCTGTCTGTGAGTATTGCCAAGGCTCGTTTTTTCATCCGCGGTCCGGCTGCTTGTTCGTCTTGGTTATGTCCGGGGATCGTCTGCAGCTCCGGTAAGGCAGCTGAATACCGTGACATGGTCTACAGGGCTACCCCGTCGTCGAGGGCAGAATGCCCTTCATGCAGGACATTTTGCCCTTGAGGCAGCTGTGATGAAAGTAAGTTGATGAACGGCCTTCAGATAGTGGGGGCGCTATTGTCAAAGCGCCAACCCCGGTTAAGATGGCTTGGGGGGCCTCAAAACTTGAACGCCCAAATTCGGCTGGACCATGCTCCTGGAAGGCAGAAGCTAGGAAAGGGAGGGACTCAGTTCCATATCCTAGACGTTGATGAACAAAAATCTCCTTGGCGTTGAAGCGGTAGCTGTCATGAGCGCCATATGAGCTAGCTGTTACTCAAATCGGCCATCCACTTTATTAGGGATAGTCGAAATTGGTTGTTAGACATGCAGCTGCATCCCCGACTGCATTTGCATCGTGTTGAAACACTCTAACTCGGCTTTTTGGAGGGCTCAAGTGGTCTCCCGTCGGCTTTCAATCTTCAGAAGCTCACACTTGCATCCCCGGCCTGCCGCTCTCCTTTCCCCGGTAGCCACCACTTCGTCAAGGAGAGCAAACAATGACCAGGGCCTTGAGCCCCCCGGCATTCAAGCACCCCTTCCTGGCGCTGATTCTGTAGCTGCAAATCATTTCGGATGTTCTGTGCCATGGACCATGGCTAGTACCTGCGTTTTGTCTCCAGTCAAAGGATCGGCATGACGAAGCAGAACATTACCAGGGTACATGCACACCGCCAAACCTTCATCCCAAGAGTGATAGGTACTGTAACGTGGAAGAGGCTCTTCTTTGTCTTTGTGCCACGGTAAGTAGACCATTAAAGCACTCGTTTACCGTTTAACTTAGCCGTTATTTGGCACCTACGAGCCATATATGATGGGCCTGAAGGTAACGATGTGCCTCGTACAAAGAGATGTTTTCCAGAACGAGGCTCACAAAGACGGCTCGACTCAAATCTCACGCGAGATAAGAAGTCGTTCAGATGTTACGCTTCATTGCACCGCCAGTGGGTCGCGCGTTGACGGAAAACTCCATAGATTGCTTCAAGAATACTTGCACTCCCTGGCTATTGAGACTTGAGTGTGATCATAGCCGGCACCAGTAGGAAGCAGTACGAGATCGTCATGATCACAGTTGCTTGACAACCCCGAATATCTCACGCCCATGCCATGGAGCAGGGGAGTCAGGGGTGCATCCCAGCATCTTCTCAACATTCTGGCGCTAGACTTGTACAGGCGCCAGTACCTGGGGCTGGCCTTTATTTCTAGAAATGCACGAGACGGCGGTGCAATGGAGTGTTGAGACAAATATTCTGCCACGCCCCTCAAATTTTAATCGACAGCCTCCTGTAAACCGTGCACTCTTTTGACTCGCATCCACACAGGCAAGATCTCGAAAACAGGGGAACGAAAAAGACAACGGCCGCCTAGATCCGAGGAACAGTTCCAGAGCTCGTTTCCGAAGCCAGCCCAGCCCAGCAGTTGTGCGGATATGGTAAAGGCCTCCCCTGATGGGTCTGGGATCTGGGATGCCCTCCCCAAGCGCCCAAGAGATTCCCTTCTTTGATCCCTGTCTCACCTCAAAACCAGCGGGGCTCGCTTGAACACACATCTGATGTTGATAACTTTGTGCTCGCTGACACCGCACTCAGTCCGCATGAGCTCGCTCAATTCTCATGAGCCAGCTCATTGAGCGGAGCCGAGGCGCGCTCTTCGTCCACTAACATTTCTAGGTTCACTTCGATGACAACCTGTACTGCACGGAAGAGCTCAATTTCAAGGCCGGTAAGTCCGTAGCGGGGCCTCGTCGTGAG
Organism: Fusarium subglutinans; assembly: GCF_013396075.1. Taxonomy (NCBI): domain Eukaryota; kingdom Fungi; phylum Ascomycota; class Sordariomycetes; order Hypocreales; family Nectriaceae; genus Fusarium; species Fusarium subglutinans. The sequence continues at coordinate 224,175 of NW_023502130.1, read as the reverse complement.
AACGAAGTCGTAATTCCAAGAAGTTTGGAGTACAGGTGGTGTGGCTGGTTGTCCTATGGCGCCACAGTTACAATATGAGGCGGTGCGGTGCGTCATTAATCCACTTCGAGACAGACGACAAAGTCGCATTGCATCCCTTTTAGCTTGGCATTGCCCGACGCCGTAGACTACGGGCGACGCTACGATGTCCCGCAGAGCAATTGAGCGGATGGCTCCCCATTGACATCCATCCATCGCCAGCTTGCTCAAGGGGTTTGGGATCAAGGGGGGGTGGTGGATGCAGTAATCTTGGGGTGCTTCTGGCTCATGTTGAGAAAAGGAGGAAGTGCAGAGCAATCAAGCATAATTTCTCGCGAACTCGGTAGCTCGGAAACCATATTGAGGTGTCGAGGAGGGTATGTTGCGCTGGCTAGCATTTCCCGGCACGCACATATGCACGGAGTGTGTATGCGTGTACATACTGTAGTAACCCCTGGTCCAAGATCCTGGGCCGAGCAGGCGAGTTGCAGTGCTTCCACCTACCAGGCGCCGAAGCCCATGCCTGGCCCTGTGGTGCTGCGCTCGCGGGTATAAGAGGTGTTATGCGATGGACATACACTAGGTACTCCGTATGAATGGATGGTACAGCCGGGAGCCTCCCCGACTGTAAATCGAGAGAAGTCAGGTTCGCTGTGATGCTCCTTTGATTCATCTTCCAGCCATAATCCCTTTGTTTCGTTTCCTCGCTCACACCCCTGTCCTCCTCTACCGAGCCACCACCTCCGGCTTCGTGCCCGTCGCTAGCGTCATTACCATGGCTTTTACTGAACAGAAGCGAAACTGAAATTCGGGTTTCGAGAATGAACAACCAAGGTGGAACCATGAGTAGAACTCCGGGTCCGTTGTTGTTGTTTTTCTTCTTCTTGCTTTTTGCCTCTCTCCGTCACATGCCACCTAACCGAGGAACCAGTCAAAGCCTGATTGATGATCAAATGGCTAGCTAATTTGTCAGTCGCGTTTCATTAATTGATTCGGAACGTACACGACTGATGCAAGGCCGGGTAAGCTGGGTAGCTATTCCTGGCATTGGCCCAATCTTCTACTCCGTATCTACCTAGGTAGGTAGATTAGTAGTTAGCTTGTAAAGCGGGCCTCGTCATCTTGCTGAGATCTTTTTTCAACCTCTGTTTAGGGGGGAAAGCTTGACGTAAAGCATAGAATGGCGGTCATAACTCGGGTATCCGAGAAATCTCAGAGCCGTGTCTTTGTGATATCTCGGGGACATATTTTCGGCGCGGTGGTATTTCTCCGCAACTGAGCTACCATCTGAAATTCGATCTGAACCACTCGACTCTCACCTTCGAGCTCGCTAAGCCTTAACAAGGGCGTGTAGCTAAGAAGATCTTGTGCTGGTGCTAGTGGACCGTTTCTCCAGACAAGCCCGCCCGGTCGATCTGGGCGAACCGTCCGCATGGGTACCCGCAACCCTAAAAAGGTATGGAAGGCAACCCTGAATGGTCATCCTCTACTGTCATTGAGCTTGGGGTGCTTGCTACGGATGGACTTGGTGCTTGTGCTGGAAGGGGTGCGGCACGCCACACTCTTGCCAACGCCCTCCGTCCACCTCCAAGACGGACGGCGGTTGGTTTTTTTCTTTTTTTTTTTTTCTCTTTCTTCTTTTCCCCAGGGTACATTGATATTTGGATTGATGCTGCATCACGGCGGGCGGATGATCATTGCCTTTCCGCGGACCCAGTTGCAGTCCTTTTAGTGCCAGAGTACAAAACCGGCCCCTTGTTCAAATTGCGGTAATCAATCCCTTATGGGTTTAGCCATGGAGGTAATATTTCTTCTTCTCATTCGACTCAATGAATGAATGTGAAAAGATCTGGGGGCCGCGCGCGTCAATCTTTGAAAAAGCCCCAGTGATGCTATCGTCACCGTCATACGTCAGTGATGGCTCGACAATCGATCAAACCCAGCCGAATAGCAATCGCTGGTGCATCTATTGGCTAGGTATTGATGCTTCGGACAGGCCTGTTAATTTTAGTGCTGGACCCAGGCTAGATGAGACGTTTGGACTTGAGGTCCACGCCCGTGGGGAAGCGAGATATCATCAGAGATCCATCTATCCTTATCGCCATACCCTTTTTTTTGTCTCTTTGTCTCGCTCTCTCTCAAGGTTCAGGGACTCGCTGCCTTTTCTTCGGGGGACTCGACCAAAATGAGACTGAAGAATTCGAGAGGATGAAGCGAGGGAGGGGTGCAGGTAAGTCTGCGGGGTAGTCAAGCTAACTCTGTTGTCCCCTGCTGTCTCTCGCCGACAGCAATGACATCCATCAAAAAGACATGGCACGGGTTTCTTCTGTACAGGATACACGGCTCCAAGGGTCTGGATCGCCTGTGGCAGGCCCAAAAGCGAACAAGCCTCAAGGAACAGGAAACCCTTGTGCTATGCGGGCCTGTGCTGGGCTTGACTGGGCTACCTCGAGCCAGGGACGTTGATGGGAGTCTAGTCACAGCGGAAGAGGCATTGGAGCGCCGGGCGGTGCAAATGGAAGACCGGCGCTGGTTGAGCTGAGCTGGGCTGAGCTGGTCTAAGGCCAAGGTGCCGCTTTGCACGTCAGTCGGCTTGCATCTTCCTTTTTGACGGATGCTCCTGGGCCTGCTACTCCCCTTTTGCTCTGTGCTGTGCTGTACTCAGGGCTGGGGTGAGCTGGGTTGGGTTCTATGGTGGATGGATGCCATCATAATTCACCCCTCCCCCCTGGGCATATCTACCTTAGTTCTTCCTCCCCGCTGTCCCCTCCCCTCTCCTCTCCGTGCTCGGCTGCTCACCACTCACTCACACGCAACTTTTTTTTTTACTGTTACTTGATTACCGTATCGTCATATTGTCGGTACCTTATTTTTTTATTTCCCCCCCGCTCTCTATGCTCGTGCTTGATACATCCATCCCATCCTTTCATCCCAAGTCTATCGAGTACCTTAGATATAAACTCGTTCACCCCCTTACAACTCCTTACTTTGACTTCATCCCATCACTCACTTACCTTCGACGCATTATCTTACCTCATATTCTTGCTCCCCCTAGCTACCTTGCCTTACGCCGCAGCTGTTTGCCCATCGAGCTCTTACGGGTGCTGTCCCTCCCCCACCCACTGCCGCCGCCTCTACCTATCTCCTCCAGCTCTCGCCCACTTCCTCCTCGCTCTCTTCTGTGAGCTGAACACCGCTTCTCGACTTCTTTGCTGCATCACTTCCAGCTCATGCTGCTCGGACCCTTCTTTCGTATCCATTTTTATATTATTATTCACATCGGTCGTTGGCAGAAGCCGTATTCGTTCGCGTCGTCGTTCGGATCCGTTCGTCACTATCATCACCACCGACATCGCCGCCGCCGCCGCAATCGCTTCATTCATAGCAATCTCGGTCTTCCTACCTTCGATCTATAACGCCCGTCCAATATCGCCCTTCAATAATCATGTCTTCTGTCGTCCCTCATCAGGGTTCGGCCGTCGGGTACGTTACGCTGCCCGATGAGGAAGCACGTCTTGGACGTTCTCGGTATTAGGTGACGAAGAATGCAGCTAATAGATATGACGACGGCAGGGTTGTGTTAGAAACTCGCCAAGAAGCCCCGGAACTGTCAGAGAGCCGTGTGACAACGTACTCTCACGACAACGTCTTTGCCTGCATCCAGTCTCGTGGTGCCAACAATGGGCACGTTGCTGGCGGTCAGCCTCGGGAACACAGCATTGTGAGCCTGGAAGCCGACATGGCCAGGTTCCAGTCGATGAATTCTGTCGTTACTGTTCCGTCAAACTCAAACTTGGCTGGTATTGGTGCACAGTTTGAGGGATTGTCCCGAGGTTCGTTGCCAGTTCCTGTCCCTAGACCTTGGTCATAAGCTAACAGGAGGGGCTCCAGACTAGCCGAGTTGGTTCGTCCCCAATACACTCCCTGAACATTACTCAATAAGGTAGGTTTGTGCGTTTCGTTGACTTTTCTTTCCTTGACTTGCTTGCTCGATTTTCTAATAGACGGCAATTTTCTGTCCGTGGTTGCCGCAATCTCCAAATCGTTGATCTGAATCAACTCTGGGAGGCTACTGTCGAGAGGCGTATGAAGCTGGGTCTACAAGACCAGCAATGTTGATGTGATATAGAAACCTTCAAGGCGGCATTACTGCGTATGCAAGTTGGTCGAAGTGATTCTGTTGATCAGAAGCCGCCAGGAGGTTGAAGCATATACCCTCCCTTTTTTCTGTTTGTAAATACTATACCCATTTTGCTTTCTGTGCGACGGGAAAGAGGTCCTGTTTTCATCTTCCTTGCATCGCTCTTACATGTTTGTTTCTTTGCTTCTTCTCCTTGTCGTGTGGATTTTGTTTGGAGTGTTTCAAATTCTGTATTGCTGCTGTTATCTTCTCGGTTGTTTGCTGGCGTTTAGAGCACTGCAGACCGCTTCTCCAAGAAGCAGCGGTATTGAAGTGCATGGGCGTGGAATGAAGGAAGAAAATATGCCCCGAATAACCTGATACCATTTTGGGATCGCAACATGTGGCACGAGGGAATGCTTATTCTTCTCATTGCGTGAATCGTTCCCTTGTGTCCCAGTCGGCATGAATCTCATGAGGGTACGTCAGCATATCGCCCAGAGCCCTCACGCCGCGGGCGGCACAGGTCGAGGCAGCATAAGACCCGGTTGCGCAAGTCTCATGATGAAAAGACTCAAGACGATTGACGACGCACGTTTCCTTGCGGAAGAGATGAGAAAACTAAGAATGATGAGGGACAAAGCATGGTTACTGAGAGGGGTTTGGGCTTTATCTATTTGTGGGCGGCTCAGTCATCAAACAGCCAATCAGGCTAGAGTTTTCTTGACATTAGGCCCCAAAACCCATGGATAACAATGCATCATCAATCACGAGCATAATCCTCAGGCTTCCTGAGGCATACTCTGTGGCCAATTATCTCCTGGCAGATCATCAAGGCTCTCCTCCATTACAAGGAGTAGCCCTGTGAAGCTCCATTCATTGGCTTCAGTCACTCAAAACAGCTGGCCTCATTTTGAGTATTTTATCAAAAGTACCATCTCAGGGGAGCACGGAAGAATGGGTTTACATGATTCATGGGTTATTTGTCATTTTGGAACATCTCCTTCTTGTATCGAAGTGTAAAGTTTACGACATGTTGGGTTTATTGTGCTATTATAGATTGGTATCGTTCAGAGCACTGAAGTATATTGCATTATACAGAGGTAGACAAGCATTAATTATAAATAAGAAAACATAATGTGGTGGGCATGGGTGTTCCTATACTCCCAAATTCGGTGAAGCATTAAGCATTCATCTCTCGAAGCAGCATGACTTCACGACGTATTTTGTCATCGTCTCATCATGACTTCCCCAAATGCGTGATCAAATCTTGCGAGATGTCCAAGCCCGACCCTAGGGCGGTACGTCTCGACAACCACTTCGTGGCTTTACAATCACCGCTTGCAAAGCCATTTCTCGTTTGAGCAGCCTTCTCGTAAATTTTCACATTTTTCCGCCAGTATACAGCAATAAATTTCTTTCGCAATCTCGTAAATCCTAAAGTCCTGCTCATTCCGTCACGCTACTCATCATAGCCAAGCGTGTTGCTCACTTCTACTATTGGCTACACCATGAGCGACACGCTTTGGCACGCTGTCATTCATCAAAGCGCCGGGCGCTAATAAATCCTGTGATTCCCAAGAGGAATGTGTAGAATATCCCATGGCTGTCATAAACACCATGCGGTCCTATCATCTTGAGGGCTGCAGTGAGCAATCCCTAGTGTTTCTGGTTTACCACTCCCTGGCCGTCTCGATTTCAGCCAGATATATGGGCTTGTGCTCATGCTATAGGCACACCGGACGCATAGCTATGTGCTCATGAAACTGAAGTCAAGAGACTGGTAATTCCATAAATTGGCCAATTCTCCCAGCTCCTCGTCTGAGATGTTCGCGAACACAGGGCCCTCAGGGGGCACATCAGCCGGTACGAAACCTGTTGGGTTTTGCATGTACAATTGTGGCTGCCAGTCAGAACATGGTGCAGTAGCAGCGTACGCAATGGGAGGCACAAAGTCACCACCCACGACTGAAACACCTCCCAAGGTATATACTGGAGACACTGCCCCTGGCGTAGGGATAATGACAGGAGAAGGTGAGAAAGTTGCCGCCGGAGGGGAATTTTGGGAATTTGATACGCTGCCAGGCGATAGTGTTTGTGGCGATGCAGCAACTTCTGGGGGAGCTTGGGGTCTCGAGGGCACTGGGCTTCTGCTAGCCATGTTATGCGCTGTGGTTGTTGGCCGTGGGAGACGCTGAACGATTCGAGTGAGGATACCGTATGATGCCTTGGCTGACTTGGTCACTATCCTAAGCTCCTGTAACATAGCATGCGCCCCATCGATGGCTTTGTAAACATCGTCTCGTCGAGGAAGTGTATGATGCTCATCATGAAGAACTGCGGAGCATAAGACTGTCGAGATGTCGAAAATACAAAACAGAACAAAATGGAACTTCGCATCTCGGGGGTAGACATATTTGAAGAATCTACGCAAAGATGCCATCAGTTCTAGACAATAGTTGATGCCGTCGCTGCGTATTTGCAGCTCTGCCTCTAAGGATCGTATTGCGAAGGGTCTCGTAAGGAAACCACGGATAGGCTGTAGAAGCATTGAAAATGCCACAGTATGCAGTATATGTCTGTGGAGTACCATCCAGGGATATGAAACATCTGAAGATGTATCCGGATGTTGGACGTTGAAGGGGGGCGGAAAGGTTGCCATCCATGTCTCAATGATGCCCTGGTATTCCTGGACATCTGCATGTGTCATGACGTTTTTCGGCGAGCCGAATCTTCTAGAAAGTTGTCGTATTACGCTGCATTGCATCTTCATGTGTAATAGAGGCGAGTATTCGCATCCTTCCAAGCCGAGACTTGGAAGGCTGGCATCGCAGTCGACTCGATCGATAATCATAGGCCTACCCAACAGTGTCGAAATCTGCCTTTGGGAACATAAGTCACAAGCTATTGAGCCGCGTGGAAGATCACATACCAGTCCCAAGTGTCCAGAATGCACCAGATTCTCCGTCTTAGTTCCAAGTCAAATTCTGAGATGGGGCCTGCCTTGCCTTCTTGATGGATGGCTGTGACGAGGTCAGCTGTCTTGTCAAGTTGCCAGCTATACACAAGCATACATAGTTCTTGGGCCTCTCGAATAGCAGAGTTCAAAACATGCCAACATTCGACAAAACGGGCTTCGGCTTTGAACCAGTAACAAGAATGCAGGAGTTGCTGAACATTGATAACGTGGCCATGACCGAGGGGTATAGCGCTTCCCAGCTCTCGAGCAGCTTCATGAAACCGCTCACTTATACGCTGTATCGGATCGCCAAGGCCAACCTCAAGATTCCGTTGCAATTCGACGTCGGTATACTGCGAGGCACATGCGCAAATTGTTAGGAGAAGGCAGGTCAATTGGACGCTAAGAGGGCGGTTCTCGGTTCGGGATGTCCACCACAGTTGATACTGCTCTATGAAAGATGGCGGATAGACGATATAGTAGTGGTAGTTGACATTGCTGAGGAAGTTTTGGACAAGTGTGTCTGATATCGCAGTTGGCTAGATGTTCTCACGTGTTTTGCTGACAGTACATACCGGTAAAAGGCCTGGCAGGAATGACTCTTAAAGCTCTTGCAAGCTGTGGAAAACTTCTAGGGTCCTTCACAAATTCTTGTGATGCACTCCTGGTGGCCTGAAAGCAAGCATATTGTTAGAATTGGGTCAAACAATTGAGAAAATGTTACGAACCTCGTGTTCCGACGCCAGATCAAAAATAAGATTGGGAGGCATATAACCCAAGGTGTCGATACCATCGCTTCTTGTGCCTTCAATGTCGGGTTCATCTCCTGAGTCTGGGCCGGTTTTGTTGTTGATGCGAGTCTTTCTCTGCCTATCCAAGGCAACCCTGTCTGCAGTTGGTTGGTTGGCGTCCTTGAAACGACATTTGTCGGCCACCTTGCGTTTCTGACATCCGCTGCATGGCCACTCACGGTTGCACTGGGTATATGTTTAGCAGTTTTAGCACGAATACATAGCAACTTGCCGGCCGTTCTAGAAATAGCCAAGTTTGGGGTTTGTTACCCTTTGCTTGCGGCGTGCACATTCTGTGCATGCAGATCGATAGCTGACTTCTCGTCGCTGGGCCCCTTCTCCCATGGCAATGGATTATAGAGCCGTCAAACCGAGGATCGGTGTTCCGCATAGATATAAGTTTATCGATTAAGAGTAAATGTGGAAACACGGGATATGTGTGATGTTATTGTTACTTTTGGGTAAACGCAGAGTATTCTGTGAAAAGAACCAATATGACAGGAGCCTCAAAACAAGATGAATAGAAACGACCATAACACCGACAATAGAAAAGGCGAATAATCATGTTGATGGGTTCCGAGTGGAGAAAATGCTGCTTGAACGTTGTTAATAAGATGCATTTACTCGCCTGCAGATCAATCAAGTGGGTGGGTGGCTAGGTGGCACAAGAGAAGAGAAGAGATGCATCACTCCGGGGGCCCGTTCCATTGCTAATTTCGTGCCGAGGGTTTTGCGAGTCGGCGGTTATTCGAAGCGATGGGTCCTAACGGGACCAGCGGAGATAAGCGAGGCGATCAAGTGAGACTGTCAGATGGAATATGCTTAGTGATTGTGATGCCCCATTCCAACATGCATCTCCTTGATTCTTTGTGGCTAATCGCCTGAGAACAAATGGCTATCGCCAGCATGAAACCATAGTTTGGAAAACCATTTGGTTCTTCTCATTGGCCAATGTTGCTTTGTTGCAATCCGACTTCTTGAATTGACTAAAAGAAGCAAATATTGTGTTGTTGAGCATCCACTGGACATGGTAATCCCAACTTGCTGTGTGTCTTGTCGAGAGATCATCAATTCTGGACATGTCGTCCTCCACTGGCATCAGGAGATTGCCCCGTGTCAAGGATCAAAAGTAAAGCCCCAAGAGCCGTTGCTTCACCCACACCAACCATTCATGCATCATCCATCGTTTCCAGCTCCATTATGTTGTATGGTCTTGTTGCACAAATCCACTGTTGTCTCTCCATTTGACTTCTCGAAACCCCGTACTGAACCCCTCTCCTAGTTTCGTTGACGCAGTCCCCGCTACGCAGACCGGCGTCGCCCGGTCTGAGCGTTCCAATCACCAACCACAAGGCCTGTTTTCCTATTGAGCCGCTCCCGATCATGGCAAATGAGATTTCTTGACAGGGTATGTATGTGCAATCCTTGTCTGCTTGGGCAGGCTTGGGCTTCACCAAATTCTGTTTCGTTTTTGTCGTTGTTGAGCACCCATATGTACGTTGGTGCTGGTGCAGCTTGAGCGGGCGGTGAATGCTACCCACCCATGTGGTGAAAGGAACACATTGCCGGTCGCCGATTGAGAGAGAAACTCAGGCTGAGAGAATCCTAAATATGTGCCATACAATCGAAAGGGGCAGAGTTGAACATGCTCAGACTGGCGTATCTGGAGACATGAGTTGCATATCTTTATGTTGATGTCTTCATAACCGACTTACTTGAAACAGAGTGTTCTTTCGACCCTCCAACCCATTATGCACGTCACTGACTATCCTCCGATCCCACGAGATGGGTTCAACGGTGTTCTCCACCATTAGTCCATGTCGTCAAATTTGACAACCTTGAAGCCCAACGCTCGAACGTCATGGCGGTGGAGAGTTTCTATGCAACAAGGGTACTATGAGGGTCCGGAACTCGAGCTAAAGTTACAACGGCGCGCCGTTGCAAGTGAACTGATCTAAAGTCGTACTATCGCATGTGGCGCGTGGGGAGTTGAGAGGCGGTGAGGTAAACGCATGGCGGTGGTTGCTTTTGGCCTCGAGCAAACGATTGCCCCAAGCTTCCACCACGAGTTTTTCATGCTTTTTTCATGCTTCGTCCGAACTTGCCGGCACGTTTACATGCGTGAAAGGCAGATCCTGCGCCTCAGACTCGCATATCATGGCGTAAAATCGAACGACATCCGAAAGAAGAAGTCTCATCCGCCGTGTGTAAGGGCTCGTTACTTCGTCTGCCGATGACTGTGCGATGGCGCATCCGTGAACGGGCTACTGTAATGTAATCGCTTCGGAGACTAGTACCGACCCCCGGAAAGTTTGTGGAATTGTGTGTTCAAGGTCGAACCCTACTGTGCAATCCAGTGGCCAGATCTGCTGGCTCATTTCCTCCATGCAGCTCACTGGGTTGCTGCATCCCTAGTCAGCGCCATTGTCTCGAGATGTCGTATCTGAGGTCCAGTAAGAGGGCACAGGACTCTTGTCTCTGGCTGCAAGCATGGGGTTTGGGCATCAAAATTCAAAGCAAGGACGCGCGGAGGTTCCATTTTGACACTCGGTATAGCTCACGCGTATGCAGATGGCCGCTTTCTAGGAAAGGAAGTGGATAGCTCGGAGTTTGAGTGACTCCTTGGTGGAGATTGCGCTGCTATTATCGTATATTTGTTGAGCGAACAAGAGGGAGAAGCCAAAAGGACCAATCCGGAGAAAACGCGGTTATAAGGTATTGAGAGACAATCTGAGGTATCTGATGCAAGTTGAACCTTCCCATGGCAGGCGTGAATGTTGAGCTAAAAACTGGTGGAAAGCCAAGATAGGAGAAGGCGCCACTCCCTTAGTAAAGTAAAAGAATAAGAGAAGATCTATGGATCAGAGTAAAAAGAGAAGGAGCGGATTCGTAACAGTATAAGAACTCCCAGTCTGATGATAAACACCATCATATTCGCATATATCATAACCCTCAATCCTTTAAAAAGTTCCTGAAATGCCAGCCAATGCACCCGAAAGAACCCCTCGATTCCCGAGATTTATCGGGTCAGGTCATAAGCGGGGCACAAGAGCAAACTTATGCAAGCTGGCGCATCTGGGCTCTCATATGAACGCACAACGAGTCGGTAGAACGAAATCATGGCTTCAGCTTTGGCATGCCCAAGTTCACGACCAATTGATGCTAGGCGATGCTAAGGATGTCATGCAAGATCACTCATCTCGACTTCCACGAGCAGGATGATTATTGGCAGCTTCCGGAATTTGCTTCAATACTATTCTTCGGGGAACTTGATAAACTCGGTCTAGAATCTGCCAAAATGGCCTGACTTCAGCTAGTGCCAGTATTCCCTGTGTAACTACAAGTATTGGTACTGTTCCATTCACCGAGACTAGTGAATTGTGCATGGCGTCAATCTGACCACGAGGTTGTTTATGACATGTCGTCTACTCCATATCATGCTCTCGAAACAAGCCAAAAGTGGGAACGATGTTACATCAGGCCAATGTCTGAGGCCGAGAGCTGACACGTCAAGGAGTTGGCTAATCTGGCCCAAGGGCTGCGATGAGTTCCAACTCATCATCGCGACTTGTTCTTCTTTAGCATCCATGCCTCACCGACTTAGACCTGCTTCACTTCCTTCCACTTAGGATCGTCCTAGCGTTTGTGTGAGCTATTAACTAACTAGATTCCTAGTTGAGGCTGACCAATCTTGTCAGTAAGTCTCGGCTCAGCCAGTTCGTCATTAGTTCTTCAATGCCGAGCTCGCCACATGGCAATTGCTTTCAAGTGCCGGTTCAAAACCCCACCCTCGGGTGGTTAACGGTCGCTAGCGAGTGGTAGCAGATGGCCGCAGCCACCATCATCGCCGATCTGTTGACTCCCAGTACTCTTGCGGACTAGTCTCAAGCATTGTTGCGGCCTAGATCCCTACGGACCCTCCAAACTCTTGAGCCAACTGGCCGCTTCTGGCTCCCTTTCAGCACCTCCACCCAGGGAACTTCTGTCAAATCGCTAACTCTGTCAACGTCTTCTGGTTCAGCCTCTGACCTATCATCGTCTGTATCCTCATCCGTAACTTCAAGTATTGTGTCGTTGCCCTCGTCGGCCCCAGCTCTCTCATAAAGATCTTCGGTATAGGCCCAACTTGGGGTATCAAACTTGCCGTGAAGCAAAACGATGTCTCTGCCTTGAGATTTGATGCGTTTGAACTCTTCCGCTGGAATTGGTGTGGTAAGCTGCAATGTGTGTGATTTTGTGTCAATACCTCGCAGGAGAACCAGCCCAATAGTTCGAGAATACCGGGGGTCCAAAGCAGCGTCATTATAGTTGGGGATGAAAGGAATGCCTTCCGGGCTCGACGATACTATCTGGAGATCCTCATCTTTGCTTGCTGCGTCAAGTTTCGTGAGCTTCGATGATGTATCGGCAGAGACCTGGTCTTGGGTGAATCCGGAAAATGCTTTCACATCCTCTATCTCAACTGCTGCCAGAACCAGTCCGTTCAGTGTATCGGCCAATAACTCCGGCGGACATTGATAATCGTAGGATACCAAACCGAAGATCCCTTTCTTGGAGGAATATCGTACAAGTAAGGGTGGTCTGAAAGAAAGTGGCGATGGGTTCCATTTCAACCTTTGGTTGTTATCAGTTTGCTTCGTAGTCGTCAAAGCTAGTTCTTGCAAGTGAAAGTAGGACATGGTCTGCATCGCTCTCAGATGAGCAGCAGTTCTCGATGTAAATTCGGACTGCTGGGAGGGTAATTCCGTAAACGTGGTTTCTGCTGCAGCCCGTAACGCATCGACTGTTTCAGAGGGGCCATCTTCAGACAAATATAATACTTCTTCAGGCTTCATCATCCTGACCAGGGCACAGAGAAGATCGAGCCCAGTTCCAAGAATCCATCCCGGTGTATTGATGATGAGAGGAACACCCGCAAATCTTTTGTTGTACGTTTCAAATAGATCGACCGCACATGCCAGGTAGAGATCGGGATCGGACGCTGGTGTTACGGAGGCCATTGAATGGCAACGAACAACGTTCGACGCAGCGTCTCTGATGCCCGGATGTGTGAATGGTGTCCCTAGATTCGGCTTCGTCGCAAACACGAGAGACAAAGTCCCAGCTGGCGCATATTCCGGTTGGCCTGGATCTAGGTCCATCACCACAACACCTCGCAGAGTCTGTCTATGAGATCGATCTGTCAAAAGCCGGTTCAGAAACAATCGCGAAAAAGTAGACTTTCCGGCCGACTTCGGGCCACATATCAACGTTGAAAGAGACGGCTTCTCTCGACTGGTCGTCACCAGGGATGAAAGTTTCCTGTTCCACGCAGCTAGTGAGTCTAACTCCTGGATGATGCATTTCTTAGGGGCATCTTCCGGCGTTTGGACCTAGAAGAGCATTAGTAACACTGTCATGGGATATAGGGAAAACTTACAATCTGAAAAGTTGTTTCTTTATATGACTTGGCTGAGTCTCCCTCAGGTGGTTCGTTCCACATTTTCCTGAATAGAGGTGATAAACGGCCCAACTGGCGCAAACCTTGAGCATTTTTATCTGGATGCAACTCTAGTCTCGTCTGCTCCTTCGTCCGTAACACGGGCACTGCATGGCAGTAAGGGGCATGAACCCATTCAATAGTTTCAGCAGGATAGAGAGTAGCACCAGCCAACACTACCTCACCTTGAATCACTTTGAGACCAAAACTTCCAATGATTGGGAATCGCTGCTAAGTCAGTCAAGAGACTTGTAAGAGCAAGGCATGAAGTTTACCTCTTTGCTAGAAAGTCGTAGTTCTACCACCCCTCCCTTCCTAACTCGGTGGTTTTGATCGGATAATCGAAAGGATGAGTACGGCATGGCCCTTTGAACTGTCCCGGGTTCAGGAGTTATAGATCCCGATGGCTGACTGAGAAGTTGATGAGCGATGTCGAAGCTGGTGATGCCGGGACATACCTTGCCATTTCGTTGCTCTTGGGATGTGCGGCAGGCGACTCAGTTACGCGCTGTGACCGAGGAGTCTTTACTGCACTTTTCTTAGGAGTTGACGGAGTTCCGACTTGACTGGTTCCCTTTTGGAGTGGACTGAAGTAGTTGACGTTGCTGGTGGGTTGTTCCTCGTCGCATTCTGAGGATTGTTGCGCGGACGTCAAAGAGGCCGCAGCCTCTCTCCGCCGAGCAGCAAGAGCAGCAATAGCACTCATTGCTTTATTGTGTGATTTAGCACGATCGAAAGACCCAGGCAAAGAGTTTAACACTTACGCTTTGTTGCATCTAAACCTTCAATTCTTCGTTTTTTGTGAGAGGACATGGCTGAGAATGGGCAAGGTAAGTTTCAAATGGTGACGTTGAATAGTTATGATAAGTCAAGTCAAATAAACATGAAGCAATAAGTCACTGGAGAGTCATTATTTAGCTATCATAGAGTTGATGAACGTCGTGCGCTCAAGGCTAAATCATCTTGAAGGTGCGTACGGTCTTATCGATAAGGAAAAATCGTTTCGCGTTACCTGGGTCTCTGTTCACTTGACGGTGTTTAATTGTACCTATGAAAAGGGATAGTGCCAACGACTTGTTGATATCTAGGATTTTTTCGCTATCTCACTCACTTGAATTGCTTAACGCCTATTCTTCTTTTTTTGTGCTCAGTCTCATTGATCTCGCGTCCCCTATCACCGGGCATCTACACGACAGAGGCGCGTCTGTCTACAGTTAACCCAGGATAACTTAGTGTGTTGCCCCACTAGCGCGGCATCTCCCAAAATTTATTTTCCAGCAACTTCATCTTCACCTCGATCAACCTCGTCCCAACAATTGCACCCTCACCTTCGAAAAGATTCACAGAGAAGTCCGCCCAAGATGGCGCCTAAGGAACCCTACAAAGTTCACTCTCTCAATAAGCACATAGAGAACACAAAGAAGGGACTATCGGCTGAAGCGCAGTTCAACCGCCGCCCCGGCAACCGTGCTACAAGTATCAAGAAAGAGTCGAGCGACCCAAACAACATTTTCGCCAACAATGATGGGGATGACGATGATGAGTCAGGAAGCGGAAGCGACAGCGATAGTAGCAGCGATGAGCCGGCCGATTTTATCTCCAAACTCACCAGTACCACCAAACCTGCTTCTGCTACTCCACGCCGTCGTAGCAAAGATGATGAAATCGCCGATAGCGATGCCGAGCGCAACGCGTCCAAAAAGAGCACTGTTGTGAAAAATGCTGCTCCTGCCAAGTCTAAGGCTCGATCCTCTAGCGATTCGAGCAGCGAAGACGAATCTCACGACGAAAAGACCAAAGCAAAGGCTAACGGTACAACTCCTGCAAAGGCGTCCGAGAGCACCTCGAACTCTTCGGAGTCAGGGAGCGACAGTGATAGCGATGAGGAAGACGATAAGTCACCCAAATTATCCACCAAGAAGCAAGAAGATTCTGCCTCTACCAGCGACTCTTCCAGTGACAGTGAAAGCGAGGATGAAGAGCAGAATGTGAAACTTGCCGCGAAACCTGCCGCTAAGCCTGTCGCTCCCAAGTCAGACAGTTCTTCAGACGAGGAAGAGGATTCTGATGATGAAATGGTTGATGAATCCATGCACATTGAGGATCGCCAAGGACAGCTCGCCCTCCCCAACTTCATTGCTCCCGACTTCGTCCTTCGCAAGGGCGATGATGGCACAAACGGCCGCGATGTTGCTGAGATCTGCAACAAGGCGAACCTGGAGGGCAAGCAATTTTGGTACTTCACAGTTCCTTCCAATGTGCCCATCTCAGTTGTTCAGAATCTTGAGATCCCCATGAACCAATCTCAGTCTACCGATAAGCTGTTTTCCCACAATGGCGAGGACTATGGTGTCTCCTTCGAGAGTATTGCCCCCAAGGGAAACATCCAAATCATGATTCCCTCTGATCGCCCTCAATACCAGCCCGGTAAGTTCCCAGCCGTCACGTTTTTTATGTTCTCCACTAAGTTATAAATCAGTCAGCAAGCAGATTGATCAAGTTATGCAGGTCAAGAAGATCACACAACTTGGCTCCACTCACTCTGTCGCTCCTGTTCCCAAGCCAGCCCCTCGTGCTCAGCCCGCTGGTCTAAAGGCTCGATACCAACCCATTGGAGTCAACGAACCCATGGGAAGCATCGGGGATGATGAGGACGTCGAGATGGGCGATGCACCCGTTCTGTCGACCAAAGCTGCCAAGAAGGAAAAGAAGCGCAAGTCAAAGGAGACTTCTGACAAGAAGCAGAAGAAGGGACAGAGCATTCCCGAGCCCCCCAGCTCCCGGACCACCGAAGCACCCACTTCTGAATCGCGCAAGAACAAGCGAAAGCTAGCAGCCTCTGAAGATGATGCCGTCGCCGTAGCCGAGCAACTTCAAGAGGAGGCTAAGCTTGCAGCGAGCAAGTCCAAGAAGCAAAAGACAGCCCGAGCTGGAAGCCCCGACCTGGGCTCTGAGCCAACGTCTACAGTCGCAAAGAAGTACACCCCAGTCTTGCCTCCCGCAATCCCCACAGTGGGAACCCCTACTCCCAAGTCTGCTTCCACGCCTGTTACAAGCAGCAAGAAGCAGAAGAAAGTCAAGGAGGCTTCTGTGCCTGCTCCCCGACAGAGCGTGGTCCCCATACCCTCTATCCCCCACTCCTCCCCTCCCAGGTCCTCCCCTGCACGCGCTCCTGCCTCACAGCCTCCTGCCTCACCTAGCCAGGGTAAGGAGAAACGAGCCAGAAAGCGCAAGGACAAAGATGGCAAGAAGACTCCCTCGGGCAAGAAGGAGACCCCTGTAGTCCCCCCTGTGCCTCTATCTTCCTCGGAATAGCGTTCTGCTGGGAAAAACGGTCCTCGAAAGGGCAGGGGTAAAAGCAGACCCTGCAGGAAGTAGTAAAGAGCTCGATATGACAGCAATTCGGAAAGCTTAGCGCCTAGGCTATCGATATGCATCGCTGTCTATCTGACACCGCATACCTTATACTATTATGGGCATTGTCAGTTATTGCGAGAGGCATATGGTATTGGATGCGCATAAGAGATGTTGCCTTTTGTTCTCGCATGGCTTTATCATGCAAAGCATTTCAAACCCGCGGCGAGACATTTGTCTCTGGATTTCAGCGGCATGGCGTTGGTGGTGCATTTTGGTAGCAAACGGAAAAGAAAAAGGGGTTGAGGTCTCTGAGGATAGTGTAAGAGGAGTGACGAAGGGAGAGACTCGAAAAAAGATCTCCCTTCTGCAAGGATTCACGTGAATCTTTACTAGCTAGGCTTTTGGGCATCAGCATCATTCGATAGAAGGATGTTTGTGAGATAGTGTAGTCAATGTCAAAACAAACAAACCTTGGTTCCGCAATGCATCTTGTGATTGTAATAGGCCCGGCAGAGGTTGTCACTATTAATTAATGTCTTAACCTGTGTTCGATAGTATATGAGCTATTACGGATACAGCGAAGTTTATAGCCATAATCATAAGCGGTTCGTCCATATAAACCGCTGTCTTCTGTACTGCCATATACACCTACCCTGTACCTTTCAAACCTGGTGAAGCTATCACCACACATAGATAATAACATGCCACTCGCAAGAGACTTATTGGAAGCTAATTCGCTTCCTTCCTATTCAGCTCAAAGCCACCGTTATATTTCGAAAATATGGGAATGCCAATGAGCAGCCATCAGTTCAGCCACCGAGCCACTCTCTTATATGTGGACAACCCAGAATATGAAACGATCATCCTCGCCACAAGCCATTGAATTCATGAGAAAAGTCAATTCCCCAAAGTCCCTAACGGCAAGCGGCAGAGTCAAGTCAGAGACGATGTAAGGTTCCTTAGTCTGCCTTTCGGAAAGACACCCCCCTTTCAACAGCACCTTAGGGTGTCCTTGGTAGGAATATCACGATGACGTTCGCTATTTTAGAGCCTCATATGCCGCCATGTTTTGACGCCATTGCATCTTAGGGATGAAAGGAAGGACTGATAATATCTAAAATACATGAGGAATGATAGAAAATACGAGAGTCATGTATACTTGTCACTGAAGTCGATGCCAGATCTGAATCCCCAGTGCCACGATGCATAACTGGGCGGTCGATTTGATGATGCCTGAAAGAGTTGTAGGATCATGCATGTAAGTTGAAGCTATAGACCTACGCCAACATTCAAGGATAAGGTAGACTGTATACGTCTCTCACCGCCGGCCTTATAGGCTAGAGAGGGTATTGAGCTGATGTCCAGGTTGAGTTGACGGCGGAGACCAGTCCATAATGATGATAAGAGCCGATCGGCGCTGGTTGCGGTCTCTGGCTGCCATTCAGATGTGGGAGCAAGACGTCACGAACGAGGTCACTTGGCCAATGAATATCAAAGCAATTGGCTACTAATATGTAAGACATTTTAAGTAACCCTGGGATAGCGTCCTTGAACAATACTAGCGTATGTACTCCGTAACAACAAGGATTCTGCTCGAATCTGGCAAACTCGAGTCAAATCGATCACTGAGGAATGCTATGTCTCACTTCCTGGCCTCGCACCTTTTGCGACATCTATCTTTTGAACAACAAAGTGTTACAAAACGTTGAAGACGACATGACGCATCACTGAACATGCTACTTAATAGCGGAATGCAGACAAGGTGTATGTCACGCAGCAGAAAGCTGGGGACAACCATTAACCACGTGTCTTGCACGATATCATTAAAGTGCAACGATGCAACGATAGAAAGTAAGGTATATACATATGGTCTGATAAAGTTGAAGCGAGCCAAAGTTCGAAGGAACCGCACACACGGGCACTTGGAAAGTTTCGGACAACGGGAATCTTCATGCAGGCAATCAATCATATCAGGAGACTGAACGGCAATACTGTACGCGTTCGTTCGTTGCATCGATTATCGTCCCATGCCAATGTCGGTCGGTATTCTCCTGGACCCCGACTGCATGGAAACGCCGGCCGAAAACTACCGACCGCGGGTCCGCGACTGAGAAAGGTGCTAAAATTTCCTTCCTTCTTTTCTTCTTCTCTTCAGTCAATGGGCCGAGACCCGACTTCTGAACGGACATTGCCCAAAATTAATGAGTGATTAAAAAAAAAAAAAGTCTCAAGAAATCGGCCGAGTCAATGAACCAAACGCGGAAAGCAAAATTCGATGGACCTGAATTAGGTGGGACCTCGGCGGACTTCGTAAAGATTGAACCCGCTGTGGGAACTACCTAAGTTGCTAAGTTAAGGTAATCGGCCGTCATGATCGATTTTTGGGGCTCAAGAACGAAAATTTCGGTTAGTAAGGTAACTAAGTTGTTAATTGCACTTTGCTTTGTTTCACCCAGATCTCAGCCCAAGTACAGCAGCGCAGGCAAGAGAGGATGGTGACATTTGGGCCGGCAGTATCCTCGATCCCATGCTACCTACCTAAGTATGTATTATGGCGGCTCGCTCGGATGCCGTCGCATTGACCGCCTCTGTATTGGGCTTCTAAACCAGGCTTTTATTGGCATCATGATACCTGATCCATGATATACCTTGGAGTTGTCGCTCACGAGGGCATCGATCTGGAGCTAGAGTAGCAGTCATCACTGTTTGTCCAGTAAAAATCAACTATAATGCATTTCTGATTGGGCATTAGTCTCTGTTGGCGTGTGCTTGCATACCGTGTTGGTCTTTCATGCCCTGTAGCAGTGTAGGTAGGTAGGGTGAAAGGCATGCACCAGTATTCAGCAGTCATCATACCTGTGTTCACACAATGCGGTCTGGACAAGGGTTCCCCAATCAGACACGTACTACACATCCTCTCGCTTCTGGCCAGGCACTCGAGCAGCATCAGCAAGAAGACCAAAGCAGATGAGCTTAGAATAAGCCTATCAACTGAAGCTCAGCATGTGCTTATCATGGAGTGTCAGACACTAACAGCATATTGAGTAACAGCCGAGGCCAAGACTCTGCCTAAATAATACTACATATCAGGCCAACCGACATGATGTATTTCTTGCCTTCTCTGATGAACACATTCGTTTGCAATATTATTAAGCATGATTATTCAAGAAACTTAGAACTAGGTTACCTTTGAGATTGGGTTGAAAGTTGAAACTACCTAACTCATCCCATCATATTCCCAATTGACTAGCGCATCGTGAGTGACGGTGTCTCGTGCTCAGGTAGGGGACCCTTGGCGATCTCCTGAACTTGGGCCAGTCCGCCTCAACTCGACCTTGGCTTTTGCAGCTGTGGCATGGGTGTTTCAATCAATTTGAATCCGTGCACGGGCGGCTGAATCGACAACGTGTTAAAGAGATTGCGAGGAAATGGCAATATACTGATCAGGTTGTTTGTCACTAAGATCATGCGCTGCGACAAGACAGCAATCAGCATGTTCTGTCCAGGGGACTGGATGAGTTTCGTATCCCTGTTCATTGAGACCCTCCCAATCTCTCTCAGACCCTGAGCCTCCACTGCTCGTTCTGCTTATTCTCTTCCGTCCCGAATGGAGGATCCACGCTATATCCACGTTCAATTTCCTCGCATTATGGCCTCGCGCCTCGTCTCACCTCGGGGCGCGCGCCTCATGCACTGACAAATAAGACCCGAGCGACCGTTAAGAGCCTCCTCCATTGGTTTTTTTTAGTGTCGCACAGCACACTGAAAACTCCGCGTCGGAGTCGGAGTGAACAAAGCTTTTGACCGAGGATGTGTTTAGTTCATAACCTTCTTCTTTTCCCTCTAGCAGGACGTCTCCGTCATGACGATGAGGCTTGCCGCGCTAAATAGATCTAATTGGCTGTCGATTCGCTCAATGGCCAGAAGAGTTCAAACGGTTTCCTTTGTGTAAACCCTCGACGAGAAACCATCTTCCGCTACATCCGAGTGAACGTCGAGATGCAGCAAAAATGACAAGGGAAAAGTGTAGGTGTTTCGTGGGGTCACTATGACCCTGGTCGTGTGTATGTCTCCTGAGTGACGGGATGGGCTGCGCGCGCCTATGGCCTGTAAATGGACTAAGGTAGGTGGTATCTGAAGCTGACCCTTGAACCCGAAGCGCTTGAAGCTGTGAACACTTGAACCATTACGCGGAGAGCCCCAAAGAGTTTCGTCAACAGCAGGGCTGAGTATAAAATTGGTAATTGGAGGCTGTCGAACAACTAAATCGTGAAAACGGTCTATTCCAGTTCGGAATGAACTCAGGTCTTTTTGGGCCGACAATTAATATCAGTTGCCTGCTTAGAGGACTTTGTTTTGGCAACTAATAAATAAATAAGTATACAGCAACATATTTCGTTCTCACTGTCCAGGAGTTGGCGATAGTCAATGGCCGGCCAATGGCTTAAGCTAGCATGAGTTAGAGCACGCCATTACCTCAGCTTGAATATCATTAGCATTCAGATTTGCAACCTTGATCATCTAAAACAGTAGAGGTATCCGTGTCTTCCATCCAGTGTAATATGTGATAACTTGATACTTGTATCACAAGACGGGAAGCTCTGGAGCTTAGATTGAGGCAGCAGTGTATGGAAGTTGTTAACGAGAGACAGGCGTGAGTAAGCATGGGCTAGACTATCCTTTCCTAGCTGCATCAAAAGCCTCCATGGACAGCCACGGATGGTAAGCATCGTCCATGGAGCCTGGAGAAGCAACGGAATTGGAGAAGGTACATTGGTCGCGAGTACCTGCTGAACGCATATCGCTTTTTCGCTTCCACGATTGAATGCGACGAAAAAAAGATGCAATGGCCCCAGCTCCTTGTTAGCGTCAAAAGAGAGAGCTGATCCCTGTCTTTGATATTGCTTCCTTCTCAATGGTTCGTTGTTCATCATCCATCTCGGTTTGCGGCCTGTGAAACTTTGTAGTGGAGCTCTTGTGCAACGTATTCTTCAGAAAGGAGCATAACTGATCATCGACTGTTGTTTAAGGTATGAGGGGATTTGCAAAGAGTCAAACCCTTACTCTCTAGACGGAGCAGCCGGTCCATGAATGACAAAGCTATCAATAACACCCAAGCAAGTACTGTATAAGCTGCAGGAAGTTTCCTCCCGTGAGCAAATGGATTATGACCTCAGCGGAAATGTCCCCCTTGAGGATGTCCCCGGGTCGCTTCCATGTTTCAACCGCAAGCAGGAGACAGGCCTTCTCGACACCTGATTGCAACCTAACTCCGTATGCACCTCATGTTAAAGTGCTAACACATGGGCATGAGCTGTTCAATCTACGAAATCAACAGTTAGCTGTCACGTTAGATTGAGCCCGCGATCGTCATCATAGATTTACTGTCCTACAACCTATTATAACCGCGGTTGGTTGCTGGGCACGCGGACTCACCAACCTAGTAGTAGATTCCCGTTCTGGTCTGATTGGTTTAGTCTGTCCCCATAATCGAATCTACTCCGTACTGTAGGCAGTCTTCCAGGCGCATGTCACTGTGCCACAGCCATGACGCTGCCATAAGAACAAAGAGTCTATCCGTCAGTCAGAATGCCTAGGCTGTGGAGGAAGCCAGGCGACACCGTCTGGGAACCGTTTCTGATGGTGACGTTTTCTTCAAGTATCAGCCACCATCATTGACCACGGACCCTGATCAATGGCAGAGATGCAATCAAGTAGTGGGTCTCTGTATTGATCAAGCCACTCAAAGACTCGTCATGAACATGGATTGCTCTTGTCTTGTCATCATCAGCGCAGTGCAATCTAGCACATTGGACCATGGGTCTCGCTGAGGTCAGAAAGCGAAAGATCGTGCTGGCTGTGTGTGTGCATCCACGTCGGCAGATCACCCTTCCAATCTCATTCGTTCCAGATGGTGATGTGATAAAGTCGGACTCGGAACCTCGGAGTCCATGGAGCTTGGCGAGCCCCCGACGCCGGTTCAAAGGGTGCTTGCAGCAGTTGATTGCGACAGTCAGTCAGATCGGAAAATTTATTGGACTTTAACTAAACAATGTGGACTTGTCCGGAAGAACTTGGTCGCTTGCGTTGGCAAGGTGCCGGCCGTTAACGTTCTCAGTAATCGTTGCCCAGCAGCTATGCCAAGGCTGAAATGATGTACTACGTGCAGTGAGTGTATCACTGGGGCATGGGCTGCCTCCGGTTCCTACACTGTGAGTGGTCGTATCAAATGACTAATAAGACTAGTCAAGGGGAGAACAAATGCTCTGCGGCTCATTTGACTTTATTGATCGAGGCTCAGTACTCCAGATCGCCACGTAGACATATAGGCTTGTCTGGGCTGGTTAATAGGTAATCTCATCTCCCCCTCAGTTTAAAACGTGGTCGGTAAAGTTCTGGCAGTAGAATACGCGGAAAGCATCCATGGAAGTAAGCGTTATTTGACAGGGCGAATTCTCACGCGACTCAGCCTGCCCATCAGGCTTGGCAGCGGCTTGGAAGGAAATTACGGTAATACGCCTTGATTCGGGCTGCCGCAAACCCCGTTGCTCCGCGATGTCCGGCCAGTATGCTATGTCAGCAACTTTGTTTGTGTCGTCTCGATTGATTGGCTTCGCAGTGACAAAAGAGCTCCGTCTGAGCGTCAGAGAAGAGCTGATTAGGCTTAGGCGCCGGCTCCAGTGCAATCTCCAGGCGACCCTGGTGCCATCCATGCACAACGCCCCGCTGAGGCTTGTTGACTGGCCGGTACTCCAAACCCTTGTATCGATGACTCCTCCCGCAGCATCCGGACTCATTTGAGATGAGGACGAGGAAAATCCTGCGGTGCGGGCCCCTTGAATGAAGCTAATGTCAGTGGAGTGTGATGGGGGCAGTAACTTAGCGCCCACTGGAATCCTGCGCGACGTGCACTGTTGAATTTGTGCTCTTTAGCGGACTACGGTTGCAAAATCAGCTGTAAAGACCTTGGTTTTTCAGCGCTTCTAGTGGCCAGCTGTGCTGGTACACGCCCCTGGTGCATCGCTTTCCTGCACCTCGTCATCATACTCGATCCCTCTCTCCTCCACTCCCTCCACTTTCTTCATATTACTACTCCCATTTCCTCACCTCCATCTTGTTCTTCCCTCCCTTTCTCTCTCTCCTCTCCCCTCGGCTTGGTTTCGTCTTAGATTCGCACCTTGTTAAAGCATCTATCTTCCTCCGTCGCGACTTCAGGTCCTAGCCTCACATCTTCTTTGTGTAGCGTCCTTGTCGCGTGCTGCCTCCCTTCTCTGCGACTCGACAATCATCGCTCTAGACGGCCATCCCGACGATTTCGACCATCGCTGTATGCGTGCAAGTCAAGTAAATAGGTCAACTTGGATATGAGGTAGCTTTTGGGTATTCATATTGGGTTACCGACTACGCGTTACGAATTTCTTCGAGAATTATCTTGCGCTACGCTACAAATAATCAACACACCCCCTTTCGAACCTCCGGTCCGTCGATCCATACGACTTTCTTCTCGACCTTGACCATGAACGACTTCTCCGCCACCCTTTCAGGGAAGCCCAAGCTCCAGCTACTTTGGCCAGAGCACGTTAATCTGCCATTCCTCAACACTGTTCCTCACAGATATCGAATTGGCCGCCGACGCACCAAATCGAAATCGAGACCTGGCAATGAGGAGATCACCAGTCTCAAAACCTCTTTCAACGCCTGGGATGGTGTTCGTGATCTCCAGAGGCATCATTGGAGGACGTCGGATCTCCAGTATGCTGTCGTTGGCCTTCTAATTCTCTTCTCCTTCTGGATTGCTCCCCCGGCTCCTGGTGTCAAGCTCCTGGCTATCATTGGTAGTGTTTGGGTTCTGCTTATGCCTGCCACCCGTCAATTCTTTTTGCCATCAGTGACAATCTGGACCTGGCTATTGTATTTCTTTTGTAGCCGGTATGTGTTGATTTGAAAGATCAAACTTGTCGCCTGTTAACATTTTTCAGGTTCATCCCCAACGAGTACCGACCTCACATTTGGGTCCGCGTGCTACCCGCCCTCGAGAATGTCTTGTACGGTGCCAATCTGTCGAGCATTCTCTCCGCTCACCAACACTCGGTTCTCGACATTCTTGCCTGGATCCCCTACGGCCTGTGCCATTTTGGCGCTCCTGTAGTCTGCGCCCTACTCATGTTCGTCTTCGCTGCCCCCGGTACCGCCCCTGTCTGGGCTCGCACCTTTGGCTGGATGAGCATTCTGGGTGTCACCATCCAGCTTCTCTTCCCCTGTGCGCCACCATGGTACGAGATGGAGCATGGCCTTGAACCTGCTGCCTACGGCATGCCTGGATCTCCTGCTGGACTCGCCCGCATCGACGCCATCTTTGGCATCGACCTCTACACGACCAATTTCAGCACTGCACCTGTTCCTTTTGGCGCTTTTCCCTCGCTCCATGCTGCGAACGCCGTTCTCGAGGCTCTTTTCATGTCTCACTGTTTCCCCCAATTCCGAACTTACTTCATCATGTACGCTGGATGGGTCTGCTGGGCCACCATGTACCTCAGCCACCACTATGCCATTGACTTGGTGGTCGGTGGCTTGATTGCCTCTTGCTTTTTCTACGCAGCAAAGGCCCGATGGTTACCCCGACGACAGGAGGGAAAGATCACGCGATGGGAATACGAGTACGTGGAGTATGGCGACCGCAACGCCGTCTCTGACGAGGAATATGGCGAGTACTTCGGCATGGGCTTGCTTGGACGCCCTCGCGCCGACTCCAGCGATGGCTGGACCGTCGCCAGCTCCAGCTGCAGTTCTAGCAGCGGAACCCTAAGTCCTACTCTCTCCGAAGAAGCCCTTCCTGGAATGCTTATGGATATCGACAACAACGGACAGCTCTGGGACGGCAACGCTCCTGCTCGAGATGTGGAGTTGAGCGAAGTTGTGGTTGTGCGGTAATTGGCACGACTGAGTAATAATACGGCTACCCTCGGACACTCTCATCCCATACCGGGGGAAACGAAGCGACTAGTTGGGATTTTACGATTTTAATGCCCCGAACCCTTTTTAATCTTCGACCTTATATTTTTTTGATAACATCTTTGGCATTCATCGGCACAGCGAAAAGGCGCAACACGGTGCTTTACTACGGCAGATGCTGGATTCTGACGCAGGGCCGTCAGGGCCAGACGACAAACTGTAATAATGGGTTCAAGGGGCTGATGCGTCCCGTTTTAATGTATACCCTGCGGAAAGACAAACCCGGAACTGAATAGAGTAATGTATACAAACAGAGGAAGTTTAATTCGTGTATGGACATGAGACGACGCCATGTCATGCACTGATACACTCGCTAGAGAGCCTGGACGACCACTCGAGAGGGCCATGCTTGGTGACAAGCACCCCCTACTCATGAGGAGGAGGGAGATATGAAGGAAAGCTGGCTCACAGCCGAATCCTGGATGATCCTGGAGAGCAAAAACCAGGCGGCGCAAGGAGGTGGGCTGACTTTGGTGAAAAGAAAAAGGAATACCAAAGATACCATTCGCTAGATATTAGCAGCTAGAAGAATTGACAGCACGTTGTTTCTGTCACATCCTGTTCTCAGAGTGAAAGTCCCTTGTACGTCTTGATGAAACCCACGGAGTATGTACCACCAATGTGCAGCTTGACGTCCATTGTTCACATGCCGTGGTAGCTGGCACGCGATCAGGTGGGCCCGTTCATGATATCGAAATCTCAACATGTCGATCTTCATCTAGCCCAAGAAATTCCTCCGACTTCTGTCAATGGCATTCGGAACGCCAAGTCTGCACGGCACTCTTGACCTCTTGGCTTTCACAAGTGCTGTGTTTTGAAATTCGCTTTGTCACGGTTTGAGAAGCATCAGTGTCAATTTGTCGATCCGGTATTCTAGGTTGTACGCAAGTATCAGTAGTCCAAGTCGTATAAACATATTTGAAACTCTCGATCTCTGCTCAACTTCCAAGCAAGAGAATTCCAAACTCTGACCTAGACCATTTATGCCATTTATAAACAGTATTTGAATATAAGGCGCTCTCCACATCTGTCTGTAACAAGGCACTCTGGCATAGAACATACATCATGGCTCAAATAACCCTACTCCGCCTCATACCTGCTACGGTCAACACGCGCGAGCCACTTAGGATACATTTCACTCGATGTCGAGAGGATCAAAAGGGACTACAAGCTGTAAACCCATCTTCCGGAAAACAACACAAGCAATGATAATGAGCAGAGAAAGCACAAACTTCAAAACGACCAATGGTCTGTTCAATGCGAACTTCGTGTTTTATATCTGACCTGGGCCTCAGAAGCACCGGTCTCTAAAGCCCGGCATCTCGAAAAGGAGACTCCACAAAAGACGGTGCATATACTATGATCATACTTGAATTAGAAAGGGAAAACGTATGGAAAATAGGATATAATGATCCTTCCTTCCAGTCATTGCAAACGGCGTGCCTGCGGTCCGTTGTTGAAAATACATGTACCCAAATCGCTGTTGGTCCTCGCTCTCCTCCTCATTGCACATGCGTATGTCCTCATTCTTCGCCTGCTTCATAACGTAAATGCCGGGTTACAAAATTTCCTCCTCATAACGTTGATCCATCATTCTTCTAGCATGTTTTCGTTTCACCATAGGTACCTTCCCTTTGATATATCTCCTTCCAGATTTCTAAATAACTCAGACACATCATCGCCATTCTGGCTCTACCTCTTTGGCGCAGGCGCACTCCAAAGTCCCTTGGATGTCTCGATGACCCTATTTCCGTTGTTTCCAGGCTGCAATAAAGAGGGGACACTGGAAGCTGATGTGTTGCCCATAACGACGTCCGTCTCTGTCTGAGTTCCATATCCACTATCCTTAGGTTGATTGCTGCCCATTGAGATGGCACTATCACCCTTCTTGTTGTTAGGTGGCTGTTGTCGCGCAGAGCCGCGGCTGGGTTCCTTTGAACGAGCTCCATCCATCATCCCGCTTTGAGCCTCACGCAGCTTATTGATAGCACGAACTGTATCAATGGCTGCATGTAGGGTTCTGCGAGCGTTGAAGTTCTTCTTGATATTAGGCAGAAGGTTCTGGCTCTCTCCCTCGGCATTGATAAAGCCGGCGACGAATGGATGCTGGAGAGCCTCATGGGCAGTGATACGCTTAGTAGAATCGATAGTCAGGCAGCGCTGGATGAAGTCCTTGGCGTGGCTGGAAACGCCGCGCCAGTATTCAATAGGTGTGAAACTGTAATCTGCGTTGAGGATGGCCTGCATCTCCTCAAAGTCAGAGTCGCGATCGAAAGGGGTATAACCGCAAAGCAAGAAGTAGGTGATGACACCGAGAGCCCAGAGATCTACAGGCTTGCCATGGCCTGTCTTCTTGAAAATTTCGGGAGCCATGTATCCAGGAGTACCACAGGTTGTAGTCAGAACGTGGAATTGTTCCTCATCCATAATTCGCGAAAGTCCAAAATCTGCAATCAGCAAGTCTGCGTTGTCCTCGGGGGTTCGGAAGAGTAGATTCTCAGGCTTCAAGTCACGATGGACGATACCATGATCATGGAGGTAAGCGACAGCTGACAATGTGGCGCGAACCAAATCGGCAGCATCTGACTCAAAATAGGAGCCTTTTCGGCAGATTCGATCGAAAAGCTCACCACCCAATGCAAGATCGGTGACGAGGTAGAGGTTGTTCATGGTCTCGAAATAGTCGACAAGAGTAAGGATATTTTGGTGGCCCATGGAGACCTTCTTGAGCACGGCGATTTCGTTGCGAACCTATCATTGCGCATGGCGTGTTAGGAAAGGACAACGGAACTGGAATCCCAGGGGACAATAAAGCAATCCTCACCATGTGTTCGCGACCAGCCATGAGCCGCTTATTGATGACCTTGGCCGCATAGTAACGACCAGTGTCTATGTGGACACATTCTTTGACGACTGAGTATGAGCCAGCTCCCAGTGTCTTGCCAACCTTGTATCTACAAGGTTGGACTTGAGGCTGTTGGCGTGCTGCGGAGTCCATTGTGAGAATATGGTGTCGAAGTTGAGAGAAGCCGAGACGGAGAGGTGATAAGAGGATCGCGATGCCCCGCAGAGCGTACAGGTGCGAAACAGAGGGGGGTGACTGTCGCGGTCGCGCGGCGTCGGGGTGAAGTATGAACTATAATAAGATGATATGGTTCGGAGGATCGGGTGGCTGTTGTTGAAGGGAGAAACAGAGGAATCAAGAACAACTGAGTTGAAGAAAGTAGATATCAGCGGTCGAGATGGCGATGCTGATGGGCTGAAGTGAAGGGGTTCGGTTGGGTTGGTCAGAAGGGTCGGGGCTAAAGAGGTGGGGTTGTGTCAGACAAAGTCTAGCTGAAAGATGGATGGGTGAGAGAATGGCAATGGACAATAAATGCTCGAGGCGTTTTAGTTCTGGGCCCTTATTGATAGGTACCTTAATTACGAGAAGAATTGATGCCCGACAGTGATTACAATTATGGATGCCAGGCCATCAAACGACTATCCGTATCCTGCTCAGTAGGTAGTGAGCTGCCTCATAATCACAGGGCTATCATGCATAAAAGGAGGTATGACATTTAATGATGCTTACCTATCAATGGTGCGGAGTGACAATGATGATATTTCGCCTTGAAACACATCATAATTGGGGTTTCTATTCCCTGAGAGAAATCACAGTTACTCTGTTCTCGTCGGGTCTTATTTCAGTAGAGTCTACCTTACTGATACCGAATCACAGTAGTTACCGAGAAACCTTGGACCATCTACCGTGTTTGCTTTCTGATTAAATCATATACCTTTCTTTTAATCTGTGCGTACAATTTTGGCTTTCGCCATCTAAACTTCGGCACTGCTCTGTAGCATTGATAAAGAACAGCATGTTTCTTTTCAATAAGTATAGTGTTCAGAATTAGGTCGAGGTTCATACTCAATCTACATACCTCTTCGCAAGCTAAGGATATCTTTATATCACCATCAATTTAATACTGCTGGTTTTGCCTCGCTTTGTTTGACTAATGTTTTCTCAATCAGAAGGCCCTCTCCGTGATTGTTTCTTTGCGCTCGTAAACTTCTTCTGTTTTATCCTTGTTTCGTGGAATCTTCTGCCACTAATTGATGTTAGCAATTGGTTTTCAACAAAGAAAGCAACTGACATCTCCTCGTGTTTCTTTTTCTTTTCCACGCTTGTTTCGGCAGGTATCACATCTTTGTAGATGCTTGTTATCTCCTCGATGAGCTTTCTTCTGTTGTCTTCCGCGTTCGCATGCCGTGATCGTGAATCTTGCGCTTGGAAGGTCAAAGAGTCATTGGTTGCTGTGTAGTACCTGGACTTGCGAATACCAGGATGTAATGATTTCGGGAGTGCTGACAGCAACTGTCCCAATGGATATGCTGTGATTGCTTTTGTTTCGGTCCTTTGACTTGTGAGTGCTAAAGACTTGCTTGAACGTAATTACGTGTATAGTACTTATTGACATGTTGACCTCCCGGTCCACTCGACCGGGCGTATGTGGTGTTTCCTTTGGGTAGTTGTATTGAACTGAAAGATTGAAACCACGAGCGAGCTTCAGAAAGAGCTTCTTGATCAAGCCCGGTGTCGAAAGCTTGGTATCTCTTGAACCGAGGCGCAAATGGACGGCTTGTCAGATATGCTGGAACGTTTCTCAGACGCGGCGCCAGGGAAAAGTGTCGCTGAAGCATGGTGAAGTATAACAATCGAACGGCCTATATATTATATCTGAGAAGCCGAGATAAAGAATAAAAGAGTATTACGGTCTAAAAAAATTCTTTCGAGTTCAATGTCTCATATAACACTTGAAGTTTGTGTCTCTCAAACTCTTGTCTTTCGCCTGAAGCTTGTCTGTGGCTGAGATCTTGGTTGTGAGCCAAACACAAATGATTTGTTGACGCCTTGCCAATTATGGACTAGCCTGTCATTAGCTGCGGTCCACGCCTGCGCCCGATCAGCCTCAATTGGGACCCTGAAACCCAGCCTTTCACCTGTCTCGGTCTCTGACTTGCTTGCCCAGCCAGGCCTGGCCTTACCTTACTTAACCTAATCGACCTACCTCACCTTTTCAACCTTCATCTGCTCATTTCCCTCAACCTGTGACACATCGTCGACTTCACTCGTGCCGCCATCCTCAATGCTCTTGGTGTCGCGACTACCTAGATCCTCTCTTTAGTCCCTTCCTTTGCTCTCACGTGCCTGTGTTTGAGCCCCAGTCTTCTGGAGAACCCAACTCATTTGGCGCGATTAGCCAAGCTCCGACGTCGCAAAACCCTCTACCCGACTGCCTCCCCTGTCAAAAAAGCTGGTCGAGCTGTCATCGTCTGTCTTTCTGGTGACCATCTGGTGAGAGTGCCGATTCTCTTGTGGCTTTTCCTCCCGCGTCCATTCGGTCTACAAGTCGACCTTTTCGTATTTCGTCTGGAGGCGCTTTGACCGCCACTCCGTCTATTCCATCACACTTCCAGCTTCCGTCTTGCGCCAGGCCATCGCCTGGCGGCATTTCTCACTGACCAAGGAGCCGAGCTCATTTGTTTGATCTTCAGTTGCACCATTCCTTGGTTCGCATTGTTTGTACGACCAGCGCTGCTTCAGAGGGCCGTCCCATATACTGCACACCAATCTCCAATCCCAGCCTTAATTAAATGACAGAACCCGAGGCAGAGCTTCAGGCGACTGCCAACCTCTCCCCGGTCTCCCCATCACCTGTTCATTCAGCCACCTCGTTGGCGGTCCCTGTACTTCAAGAGACTGTCGAGACCATCGACGCCATGGTTGCTGCCGCTGCCGCTGTCGCAGCCGACGCCAATGGCTCTATCAACAAGGCCCCTAATCTTGAGCCCATATCAGGGGCTGGTGGTGATGACGATATCGTAGATGACGACAGCCTCAACGACCCTTATGGTGAAGACGACACAGACGTGGCCGTCCAGCAAGTGCCGCAGCCTCAGGTTGAACAAGAACTTCCCGACAGCAATGACGATTACGCAAAGACTTTTGATTCACCAATTGGGACGGAGGAGGGTGAAGACGGAGTCGTCGAACCACAAGATGTATCATCGCTACCACGAGAATCCAACGAAATTTCTCTTTCATCCGATCATTTGACAAATCGCACATCTCAAGTCTCCCATGTCGTTCATGAATCATCCTTGTCGGCCCAGCCAGGCCAATCTGCGACATCAACTACTTCCAATGCTTCCTCCGAAGCTCAAGCTGCTGGCGTCGCGAATACCTTTACGTCACAGCCATCCAACCAGCAAACGTCGTCTCCAAGCACGGCCAAGCCGGACGCCAGTAATGCTGCCAGCTCTGCCAGTCCTTCAGCTGATATTCACCGCCTGGTTGCTGATCTCACAGCGCCTTCCAACCCCAACACACATTATGCTCCGTCCGTCTTAGGTGAACATTATCTCGAGTCTGCTATTCCGTCTTCAGCCTTCTCGTCGTCAGCTTCTCTTCCACCGAGGCCTCCGCTATCACAGGCAGTTCCTCAGACGTATGCCTCGCAGCACCACCCACCTAGCATCAATGCCAGTATTCCCTCGAACCTAGCTGCGCCCCCCACGCCCGGGCAGCCATCCACTTATGTGGCAACTGGCGCGCCTGCTGCAGTCCCTGATGCTCTGGGTGAATTTCCGGTCCTGCTTGGCTCCGGTCTTCAGGCGCCTGTTGCCATCACTTCTATGAACGCTCCTCCATACCCACCCAAACCTGCTCTCTATAATACTGATCAAGCTCAAGATTCCGAATATGAGCGCCAATGGAATCAATTCTTAGCCGACGAAAACCAGTATATAGCTGAGGCCAAATGGGACCGTTTCCCAGAGGGTTCACGCATTTTTATTGGTACACGATCCGCGTCCGGCGCGTCCAAAAATGGCGCTCACATATTCGCTACAGGTAATCTCTCGAGCGACAAGGTGTCAAAACAGGATGTCTTCGATCTATTTCATCGGTTCGGAAGGATTGCTCAAATCTCGCTCAAATCTGCGTACGGCTTCGTCCAGTACCATTCTATCGAGGAAGGACAGAGAGCGATGGATAATCTGCAAGGCATTGAGATCAAGGGTCGTAGAATCCGTAAGTAGTGCTTGTTGGTCTTTAAATGTTGTGCTTCTAACACCATCAAGATCTAGAAGTATCGCGGACTCAGGACAAATCTAAAAAGGACAAAACTCGAAGCCCAGACAGGAACAAAACCCGCGACAGTGGCCGCCGAAATGAACGGCAAGGTCACCAAGCTCGGGATGATTATCGATCTAGTCGTGGTCATTCTCCTCATCGCAACGATTACGGAAGAGATGAGTCGTATGGTCGAGATCGAGGCTTTCATGACAACAGCAGGGGCCGTGCACGATCTCGGTCCCCGGGATACGGTCGCAACGGCAAGGACAGCAATTATCGACGAAGGAGCCCGAGCCCTTATGGGCGACCCCGGCATGAGGCTGAGCTTGATCTCCCACGGAGGTATGGTGCTGATGTCCCTGACGTACAGGTCATCCTTCAGCCAGATGTAAATCGCGACTTTGTCAACTGGGTGGAGCAAGCTTTCAAGTCCCAAGGTCTTAGGTCTGAGGTTATGTTCCTGCATCCTAGGATTCCCAAGGACATGGTAGTTCAGCGGCAAGCGGCCGAAGGTGTCCATGCTGTTGTTGATCTCGATATTCGAGCACAAAGCTCGGGCAAGATTCCGGTACAGGCCTTCGATCGCTCCGCTGGCTCCAACAATGTTCGATATGATCAGTACGAAAACCTGGACCCTGCTACTGCAGCCAAGGTTATTCTTCAAGCCAAGGCATCAGGAGGCCCTCCTAACTATGGTCAAACATACCGAGGAAATGGCTATGGTAGTGCTCCTTATGG
The DNA here is from genome assembly GCF_013396075.1 of Fusarium subglutinans. Lineage (NCBI taxonomy): Eukaryota > Fungi > Ascomycota > Sordariomycetes > Hypocreales > Nectriaceae > Fusarium > Fusarium subglutinans. Next base: position 190,581 of record NW_023502130.1, on the reverse strand, counting down.
AGGCCAGACCTCTTATCAAGCGCCTGCGGCCAGTTACCCTGGCCCTCCCCCTCCTGCACATTACGGCCAACAGCAGCCTCCTCCAGTCAACGTCGCTGACATTGCGACCATGATGGGTCAGCTCGACCCTGCGTCACTTCAGCAATTGCTCGCCCAGGTTCAAGGGGGCGTCCAAAACCCTGCGCCTGCTCAAGGCGGCACAAGTGCAGCTGCCGCTGGAGCCGCTCAACCTGACATCCAGGCACTACTTGGAAGTCTGAGTGGGAATGGTGCGGTGCCGCAACACCAACAACAGCAGCACCCTTCAGGCCCATATGGAGCTTCGTACGGGCATGTGCCACAGCCAACGTCGAACGGAGATGCAGCGGTTCAAGTTCAGAATATCATGGCGCAGCTGGCTAGATACCGGCAGTGAGACTGGACGACAATCTGTAAGCTCTCGATGAAAATGAGATATTGGGTGTGGCTATTGGCACCCTCTTATGATACCAGCAAAGGTTACGGTTTCTTTTAGACGCTGGAATTTCTGATATGGCCTTGTTCTTGTTTATTCATATTCTAGATTTCATGCCGTCTTAACGGCATCCCTACTTAGGGTTAGATAACGGAGTGTGGTGCGTTATTAGTAAGGGTCGGAAGATGGGTGAGGCGTTGATGGACGAAATTCTTGATGGCTATTACGATGGTTTAGCAAGGAGGAGACTGCACCTCGCGCGAGCATAGAATATGATAGTATAGCCTATAATGACGGCGGTGCTGTATTGGTGTGTATTCTATACCGAATTGCTTTGGGATGAGGTATGGTTGGTGTTTTGAACCTAAGATACCCAACGTGGTCTTCATCAGATATTCATAGTGCGCTCACTATTGGAGCAGCTTCCTATTCTTTTCTAGTTTCCCTGTGATGCCAGGTTCGTGGGAGCATGGCTGACCTCCTGAACCAGGCCCAAACGGTTGAAGGTTTTCTCTACAAGGCATAAACCGTCACTACAATTTTATACACGCCACAATGCTTTTATACCAACCACCGTTAAGACAACCCAGGGGTCGCCGAGTAGCTACCTCTAGCTCGCCACGGCAATCTAAGTTAGGTTGTGGAAGTTGTGGAGGTTCGCAAGGCTTACAATCAAGACGCTGCTGTTGTTCATGATGTATTTGCTAACTCATCACTCTCAAACAACATACTTCAGGCTAGAAAGGAACAGCCATGGTGCTCGTCATACATTGTCTTTCCTTCTACCATCCAAAACTTTCATTGTGCCACCAGACTTTGCGTCCTTTCATCACCCACGGAGTCACACTCTTGCGTAGCTCTCGGCTCATCTCAACAGGACCGCAAACCAGAATAGCCACACTATCCTGCTGACCCTTTTGGAAGGTATCGTCAACGATCTTTTGTAGATCAGGCCTTTTGCTGTTTCGAACGACAGAACGAGTGTTATGTTGAGATAAATTGTTCAGTTCAACGCCAGCTGCGTTGTCGCTGTCATTGGCAACACCCATGTCTCCTGTGAGGAAGAGCTGCACTTGATCGTCGTCGAGAAAAGACTTGCCAGTGGGAGTTGAGGCGGCCCAGGTTGCGTCGCCTGCACTTCGAATGGCCCAAATGAGCTGGACATTTGACATTGAGTTCTCAGCTAGAATAGCGTGATAGAGTGGTACAGCAAATGTTGCTCCTACACCACCGGCCACAATAAGTATACGATTGATACCCGAAGTGATGAGGTCGTTGAACGTCTTTCCAATGGCACCGTAAGGACCCTCAATATTAAGTTCGACCTTCTCAGTCGACCCTCCAGCATTGGTAGTCGAGGATAGATGGTGCAAACGGTTCGTCATGGGGCCATTTCTTGTGCGTGCGACAAATGTCAACTCACCCGTCTCCTGGTTGGTAGATGCCACGGTGAAGGGATTATAGAGAAACTCAAAGACGAGATAAGGAGCTGAGAATTGCCCGATTCCTGGTCGCGAAGCCGCAGGGACGTTGAGATAGATGTGAGATCCTGGGCGGGCGGTGTACTTGGCAATCTTTGGAGCTGGAAGCTTGGCAGAGACTTTGACGAGACTTGTGCCAGGGATAGCCTCGATGATAGCGGGAGCTGTGATGGTGGTGATCTTTCGTGCGGCAAGGTCAAGAACGAAGACACCAACGGCCTCGGCGATATAGAATCGCGAGGATGGTGCATGATAGTATATTAGTGGGGGGATAGCGAAGGCTCCAAAGAGGTGAACGATGAAGAAGAGTCGGTATGAAGCCTGACGGACGCGAGCCATTGCTGTACCGTTAAGCACATGGAGAACAGTGAAGCCAGCAACACCTGCAAACACAACCGGGGCGAAGAAGCGTTTGAACCATATTCCAGACTCTATGAAGAAGATGTTGTATAAAATAGCATGAAGAATGAGCAGGGAGTAGATAATGCGACCAAGCACACGATGATATCGATTGAGATGTTCGTGAGATGAGTGAAACAGGTATGCGTAAGGGTTGAGTGCTTTGAGAGCGAGGAGATACTGAACAGGCATCTGAGATGTTGCAACGATGCCCACTCGCTTTGTGAGATGGAGATAGTCTGTATTGTCAGCAACAAGCCCATATGAATCAGAGATGGACACTTGACATACCCTTTCCTGTGCCATGAACGCACAAGACTAACAACCAGACTGTCCAAGCAGTACCCAAAACCCATTCATCACGTTGGCCCCAATGACTTCCCATGAATACTACGTCCTCACCTAGCCACCACTGCACAATGGGGCCTTTCTCCATAACTTTATAGATCCATCGCTGTCGGTTCGCTTTGACGCCTGGTGAACCTGGAACCTGACGATACCCGCTGTTACGGCCCTTGCGCACACGATTGATGAGTCGAATGACGAGAAATAATAGCGCTGGTACGAAAGCAGAGAGGTGAGCTATGTATGCGTAGTAGTCGAGGCTCAGGCGACGTTGGTGCTTTTCCTCATCTGTTAGAGTGAGGAACTCATATGGCCAGCCCATCATGAGTCAAGTTGCCAGTGGCCGGAATTTGAGGAAGAGCTCGTAAGGCTTCTGATAAGTTAAGCCAGGGATATATCAGTCGATTGTATGAGATATGTCTACATTCGTGTATTTATAAGGCCCTAGTCGATGAATATAGCTCAGGAGGAAACGGTATGTGAATTCATGATTGGCTTGGTCAACAATCTTCAAGGAGGACAGCATGCAAATTGCATCAACCTCATTGGCCAGCACCTCCTGAGCACCCCGATCTACACCCTGCCCTGCATGATGGCTACTATAGGGACTTTGAGAGCAAATAACCCAGGTAGATTGTCTCAAATATGAATCCCTTTACAGCGCAAGCATAGAAATACGAGAATTTGACTTGACTTTTCCATTTCCACATGATTATAGACGACCATGATACTCTCATCTTGATATTCATGTCTAAGTAACTTTAACCAAACATTCCTCATGCGTACCAGTCCATCCCACGACATCTCAATTAGGGTCTGAACAGACCAGACTGCAAAGGAAAGCCCCGAAAACCATCATAACACCAGAGCTCCACTAGCAATGCTAATCGTCAAACTCTTCATCTATCAAAACCGTTGCTGGCGACTCTGAGTCTGCGGTCAGTCTATGTCTCAAAAAAGGTGTGTTCGAATTAAACCGTACAAGGCGCATTACAACCCTCCCATATCACAATGACTGCGTCTTACTCTTGAAAATAAGGCAGCATTTAGCTCTTCGCATCGTCATGATCGGGTTCGAACTTGGTTTCGCCAAGCATGGGGCCGGGTGACGATGTCATAGCAGTCTGTGTAGCCGGCTGAGGCTGGCTTTGTACCGTTGGACCTGTCGGCCGGTTTGTCTGAGCTGGCTTCTGCGCTGGCTGATTGCTTGTAGCGGCGTGTAGTCTCTGATCTAGCGCCCTGAGGGCAATGGCTCTTCTCCTCTCGGCCTCGGCGCGAGCGCCTCCTGGGGCACCCCGTTGGATCCGGCTGTCGTTTCGCGAGGCGTCTGCCGGTGTGAAAGGCGTACACAATCTCATGGCAACCATCACCAGGAAGATCTGATCGGCGATGGCAGCGACGAATGGTTTCACCGGGCCAGGGAAGAACTCGGCAAACGCAAACGTCTCGCTCGCATCACCGCGGAGGGAGGCGTCTTGTGCCGAGTCGAGGTCGGGGAACACAGTCTTGTAGAATCGGAGATAGGTCCAGCTGGTCAGGAATCCAAAGATGGCAAGCCACAGAGCAGCTCTGGTAAGGAGAGGTGTGAGAGAGAGAAAGAAAACGGCGCCGATGTAGATGAGAGGAAATCGAGGAACTCGGAGAGATATGACACCACGGAAGAGGGTTACAGTATGGGCTGGGACGAGTTGGCTGAAAGCGACGAGGAAAGCAATCTGAACGGGAATGGTTCCGGCAATGACAGTGAGGCTACATAATTATGTCAGTTTCTTTTCATCTAAGATTGTGAGCACAATATAGCACATACGTCCAGTTCTCGTTACGTGTAAGCGTGAAGCAAAGCACCATAACGCAGAGTGTCAGGAAGTTTGGAACCAGCGATACAATAGCGACAAACTTGGCCAGCTCGGCCGATGACCAGGCCCTTTCCAGATATCGTCCTCCGTGGTATGTCGTTACAGCAGCAATTCCGAGCGTAAACACATTACTCTCGACAAAAGTTGATGTTATGAACGTCCAGGGATAGATAATAGACAACTGCGGCACCAGAGTCAAGTAGGGAATGACGATGTTTGCGTTGGCAGTCCATTGCCGATATCTTATGGCAGCGCTGAGGATTGACTGGCCCAGTAGAGCAATGAGCAGGATACGTGTAACCGGCGGAATATTTATTCGAGGCGGCATCGTGACTTGGTTATGTAGGTTTCAGGTTCGGATCGGCTCTTATTCCAAATTCGTTGAGGCTATCACAGGTTGGATGGATATATTTTGGCGCGATATATTGGCAATATCAACTCGTGATTCGTCAAACAATCCGATACTTGATAGTGATTCTTTTTGCGCTGTAGCTATTGTCGTGATCGGGAACTTTTGTCGTCGGCGTTGGCTTTTACAAGGTCTTTATTCTCTTTATTCCCCTTTGATGCCACGAGACTGAACTGTCCTCTATAAACTTATCCCTTATCCCTGCCGTTGCCAGCCTCATCACTTTAGGGGACCACAGCCTCTTGTGGTGCACAGCTCATCCAGGAGCCTATGTTGAGATATGTGTGCCTCAGGCCCCCACATCTCTCTATGTAGCCTGCCCACTGGGCCCTAGTTAGCTTCCCTAATACACACACATCACACCTTCGAGCCACTCCACTCAACAGCCTAATTAGGGCAGCCACACTTGCAATCCCGCCCATGCAATGTGAATCCCTCAGGAGCACATGAGCTAGGGGAGGGGAAAAAAACTCAGGACCTTGACCCTGAGCGATAAAATTACTTAGGTAAGATTAGCCTAAGTTTAGGGGACTCTTTACTAAATTTATTTTGGCATCCTCTTTTTAAGTCTTGAGTTTTCTTGCTCCATGAGGATGAGCGCCTGATCAGCTAATTTTGATGAGGCCTCTTTCTCCTCATTTACGTACGGAGTAGGATCCGAGAGTTTAAAGCGATACTTCAACTATTTTGTGGACCAAAAGCTCAAGTATTGATGTCTATACGTATTTTGACTTTATTAGAGAAACTCAATCAAACTCGACGCGCTTTGATATCTTCACGCACGCTGGTACTACGAACCTGAAGGTTTCAAGATCTGACTGTGGAGACTTTCGTGATGCGGCTACGTCAAGACATTGCTGCTCGAAACCTACTGTATATGAAACATTTCCATCACTACAAAGTTCACTGGTTTATGCAAGCCCTATTTGAGTACCTACCAGATTCCATCCCCCACAGCAAATTATCAGCTCACTCTGTGAGGACAAGCTAGATATGTAGACATTTTAGCGGAGGGACTTTGATTTGAGACTTTTGTCAGCAAGGAAGACCATTAGGATTGACGTACGCCCTTGATCCGCTAGTGCCCACACCTTTAGCGATAAAGCAACGATTAGAGTTTGAGATTGGGATTTTGCTGAAAACTTCATTTGTTTCACCTGTTAGCGTTGCATATTCAAGGCCACGCTGAACTCAATAACCCTTGCCTCCGGGAATATCTCTCGATATTTAGATGCATGGCCATCGAACTCAAATATTACTGATGTCGCGCCCTGTACGGAGTATCATCAATATTGAATGGGGAGATGGAGATGCTAAATTCGGTCAAGGTTCGGGGGCCTCGGCAAAGAACAAGATGACGGGTGCCATTCAACGCGACTAATTCTTGACTCACATCTGATTGGTCGACAACGTTTAGATTGTCGATGCTGTTCCCCTGTGCCTCTCGAACATCCATCAAATGGAGTCGGTGGGGCCTCCCGACTCTGGAATGTCGTGCAGGGCAAAGCAGAGACAGCCACATCTTTCATCTTGCCATGCTAGCCATGATCTTATTTCGTTGCTGAGGCGAGGGCGGGCATTCGAGTCGAATGTCATTCTCAGTTTTCAACATACCAACAAAAGTGACAACATCCAAGATTGGGAGCTGCTTGGTCCAGACATAAACGGAGATTTGAGATGTAGCCATGTTGCGTTGGTGGAGGGTCCAAGTACCGGCGGGAGATGCACAAGGTCAAGCAAGAACCTCGGGAATGTCACGGGAGGCTTGCAACAAGATGTATCACGTGACGAGAAGCCATTGAAATTATGGCGTGTTTATACTTGATTAGACCTTCTAGGATGGAGGCCATCATGAATATAGATGGTGGTGATGCTCTTGTCTTGAACGAGCGAGGGGCTCAAATACTGACATCGTCACCAACAAGTCTGTGCATTGATATGATAAAAACAGAAGAGGGAGAAAGGAAAAGCACGGGACCCTGTTGAAGTCAAAAGGTGCGGGTACCCGCCAAGTTCGGAGGTTTGTTGTGGGCTACTGTGCATGTGTGGGTGGAAGCAAAGGCATGTATTTGTGGGTGCTCTTGAGGCAGTGAATTGGGGGTGATATGCTGTACATCCAAGAGATCAGAGCTCCGTGTCCTGCGTGACGATGATGAGGCGGTTCAAGTCGCGTTGCCTTCGCGAAACAGTTGAAACCACGATCCTTCAAAAAAAAGAAAGAAAAAAAAGAAAAAAAGACTGCTAAGCTGGCGGTTCAAAGACCCGGGCATGAGCAGCCGCTGGCCCCGGTTGCATGGTGGGCTGGCTGCTTGGCGGCCCCTTTGCGCGAGCTAGAGTATTGCCACGTAATGACGAGAGTTCAGACAGGGCTGTGAGTGAGTGAGCGAGAGCACCTTTTTTTCGATAGAAGGGACGTGCCAAACATTCTAGTTGCAATGTTTCTCTGCGCACAGTCGCTGACAACAGTCTTTGTCTCGGTTACACGAGATGTTGCGAGGGTTTTGAGCAGTTGCACAGCTTATGACTGCAGTTTGGAGATGACGCTGGCAACCTGGTAAGCAAGCAATGAAACCAAGCCAAGTCGTGAGCATGCCCTGCATCCTGTAGCCCTGCTTGTCCTCGCAACGGTTGATCAGCGAATCTGCAAGTGAGTGCGTTTGTCTTTCTCTCTACCTGCCTGGCGGCTATCGGTGAGCGTAGCGAGTTGTGCATATCATGTCACGCAGAGACAGTTGGATGCTAGGATGCTCAGAATGGACTAGATGACATTGGGTGTGGCATCCATGCAGCTTGTCCGTGGTGGCATCTGCCCGTCCGGAGCTGTGGGAGCCAGGCGTGCGGCGTGCAAGGCAAGCAAGCCGGTGTTTTTTTTGGTGGGCCTGTTGATTGTGGGCTTGTCTTGAACCATCCATTCGCCTCCCCAGACTGGTTCGATGGAAGGTTGAGTTGAGTTGAGGAGGTGGAGGTGGTGGCGGATATCGCTGAAGGTCTCTGCTCCATTGCTTCGTCGTTCTCCCCAGGTAAGAGATTAGGTAGCAACAACGGGTCTGTTGCTTCTACCAAGTCGTGACATCGCGAGTCCAGAGACAATGAGGCCAAATTGGACTCGGAATCTCTAGCCCATTGTGACATTACGACCTCGAATTGGGGTGAGTACCGCAGGGGTGAAAGGGATGGGCGGAGGACAGAACCTGACACATGTTCAAGTAGAGGTACATTAATCAAGTCGAGTCTTGAAGTCTTGATCCAAGCTTTGAGTCTTGAACCTCCACGGTCCTACCCCTGTCGTGGCCGATCTGCATCCGTCCGTCTCAGATTTTTGGGAGGAAAGGCGAAATGCATCAGCCCAAGCCCTGAAGCATGGCATGGCATTGAACGCGGGCTAGCCGTGACTAAGGCAGCCGACGTCATATGATTGGACAAGGATTTGAGAAGCCTCATGCACAAACTGGGGGGGAATCATTGACGGAACACCATCACACTCGCAGCGGCAGGGGCGTAATCTAATTGATGACGAGCGATAACAGAGTTGCTTGGCTGGCTTTCTGCTGATAGAGCCAGAGCAGAGCAGGTAGCAAAAGAATGAAGGGGAAGAGACGAAGCAATCCTTTCGCTGGCTATGACCCGTTGGTTGCCCCTCGTTCTCAGTCAAGTCGCTCTTGAGTGTCATCATCCAACAAGGGGCATGATCTTCAAAACCTTGCCATTCTCGTGGACGGACGCTTGCTTCTGTTGAAGACGAACCTAACGACGATGGAATGACCAACAACTGAACAGACCAGACCAGGCCAGGGATATCTACCGTTGTCTTCAATGTGGCACGGTCATGCTAGAGGAGGCAGGGGGTGCGTACTGTTATTTCAGTCATCAATCAACTTGAAGGTTACATTTCACCATCAATATCCGCCATGGCCCAAACGGGTTCAAGGACCTTCAAATGCTCACAGCAAACCCCTGCTTGCCCGAGCATTCAAGGCCCACAATCCGCAGGTCCACGACCCCTGCTCAGCGAATCGATTGGCTGCCACTCCACCATCTTCAAAGTACCGATACCTTTAGCAACGCGCCAGACATGGGTGTCACTGTTTTTCTCTCTAAAATAGAGAACGACTTTGTTGGAGAGTCCAGTTCTGTCTGTTTTTCCATCCTTCGACCTGGCGTTCGCTAGCGCCTGTCCCATTTCAAGCCCGCCGTTCAGTGGGTTAGCTCCCTTGCACCCAAAAGCATCTCGGTAATACGTGAGTTTAGTGTGTACCACTTGGACGTTTTGTGCTTTCTGGTCGTCATCCCGCTATTTGACGAGAGCAGATGCCACGAGTAGTCTTGTCCGATCACGCTGTTTACCGTTGCTCTGCTTATCAGCCTACCTGGTCCGTGTCACATCACTGGAAGCCTTGGGGCTATTCGTGGATCGAACGAATTGGATGGTTGGGATGGTTCTGCTGTATGTACGGATACTAACCTGCAAACTTCCCCCCCAGTCAGCCCCGTGCCTAGCTCCCCGTAAAGGCCCCGTAGCTCCAGCGTGAGCAATGTCGCTTTATCCTTGGCGTTTTAAGGGTACCTCGACAAGGTATCCGTACCCTTCCAGTCCATCCAATGCATCAATGAATCCTTGCAGCACCCCAACTAATTCGAGCTAGCAGAAACGGGGAGAGAGCCACAGGCAGAACGACCTGATCCTGTGCTAGCTTGGCTGTGCCTGTTAGGGACCTTGCACAAGAGCATTGATTGAATCTCGGGCTGGGCTGGGACGGGAGTGACCTAAGGTACAGCACAGTACAGGGGCGGTAGAGGTAAGGTAGAGGAGGGAGGTACGTACCCACTCATCACCGCCCCGACTGGAACCTTGAATTTCATCTTTCTTTTGCATCTTCACTTACCTTTCCTCGGACAAACCCCATAAACAACATCGAATAATCCAGCCTCTCCCTTGAGAATAGGTTGGCTTCCCAGGAGCCTGCCAACTGCTGTCTTGAACTGCTCTTCACATCGTCAACTGCGACCTTTTAGCGACTCTGCGCCTTTCGCGGCGCTCTCTAGGACCATGGTCGCTAAGGAATTCCTCGACTCGGATAGAGTCAACTTTCTTGTTTGGAGGTTCGTCACTACTTCGCGTCCTCGACTCGCAATCTCCGCGCCTAGTCGCCTTCTCACCATCACCTTTTCTGTCTACGCGGGACCTTTTTGCTGACCATGAATTTCTGCGCGCCTACAGATTTCTTCTTGAAGGCAGTATGTATTACGTCTGCGCGCTCACGGCGCCACAGCTAAACTAACCACACTCGCCCACAGATTATCGAGAGACTGCTGCCAAATTTCAAAAGGAGTGGCACGTCAAGCAACCTCACAGGGAATTCGCCTTTGCGCCTCACGTCAAGAGCCATGCATTGGTTTCGGTGATTAATCGTGGCCTTGTTTACCACGCGCTTGAGCGTGAGCATTTACGAAAACTGGTAAGTAATCTTTTTGGGGAATCATTGCAATCTGTCGAGAGTTTCGGCGCTGCGCCTGTCCCCCCCACCCATTAAGGCGAGGTGGGCTGTATTCATGACAAGGTCAAATTTCCAAAACGGTCAGAGGCTGACAAAATTCACCATATGCAGCTGCCTCAGGATGCAGCAGCGGATGCAGCCGACTCGCTGCAGATGGGCATTTTTGGACCTCTGGACACGCACCCACAAGGAAGAATTGACGTAGATGAAGAGGAAGATGCGGAAGGGGAGGACATTATCGAAGAGGAGGTTTCAAGGAAACGTGCCCCTCAGCAATTATCGAATGTGTCGCCAGCAAAACGACAACGGTTAAGCAATGGATTGGAGAATGGCGCCGATGCACCGGCTACAGCAACGTTGCCAGCATCAGCACCGACGGCAACAACAGCAACAGGAACGGATTCCACCATAGCAGCACCGGCACCAGTAACGACACCTATGGAAATTGACAACCACCCTGATAACCATGCATATCCTTCACCTCTCGAGGGTGAGCAAGCACCAGAGCCAATGGTGCGGACTGACGGCCCTGAACAGGGTACCCAGGTAGACAAGGTCGAGGAGCTGGCTCCAGAGACGACCTTTATTCGCCTGGTATATGACGGCCAGAATCAAATTCAGGGAGACCGAGGCGCTACACCGTCGCCTTCCTCGCCCTCGGGGCAAGATAATGCTCCCATCCTTTTGCGATGCGATTGGAACCCAAAAGATCCGTCCATCCTCGCGGCTGGTGGCACCGATGCGCTAGCCCGTGTTTGGACAGTCCCTCGCGCGGGCCCCATCGAGCCGGGACAAGATCACGTGTCACTACAAGGTCACTCCCTTATCGATCGTGATGTGCCCCGCGATACCATAACGACGGCCATGTCGTGGACCAGCGATGGCGCTGCGATTGCAGTAGCCACAGACTCGAGGAACCATGCCTCGATCAATGTGTGGTCCGCCGAAGGCGCTCATTTGCAGTCGATGGAATTATCAGAGCCTCCAATCATCAAGATGCTATGGAACCCTGACAACACAGCTTTACTAGCCATTTCCCCGGACAAGGGTGGTACTCTTATTACCGTTCACTACCCGCCCGCTGGAAACTCTCTGTCATATGTCCTCCCGGACCACAATATTGATGCTACACCTTTCGATGCTGCCTGGACTGGAGAAGCGGAATTCTTGCTGTGTGGTGGCGACCTAATGCTATGCCTTCAATGCACAGAAACAACAATTGTGCAGGCCAGAAAATTCGAGACCAAGGATGACGATCTATTTTCCCAGGTTCTTTTCGACGGACGTTCGCGACTTGCCGCTACGTCCAGCGACAAAGGCACACTTGATGTAAGATTATATTCTGGAGTCATATCGAAAAGAGATGCTAACTGGTATAGCTGTGGGATGAGAGTGGTCATCGAAGGTCCATCTCTGCGCACCAAGGCACCATTACTGCGATGCAATGGCAGCCTCTTCCCGAAAACCAACCTGGACCTGACGACGAGCGTTTGATCGCGACTGGAGGAGACGACTGTGCGATCCTTATCTGGAATGCTCGAATGCCCGAAAGCAAGCCCAAGTGCTTCTTGACCATGGATTCACCAATTATGAGGCTGGCTTTTACGCCAGATGGTGCATTTATCGCGGGCGCGACATCAACTCAGATTTTGATTTGGAAAGTTGGAAGTTATGCTGTGCCACGAGCAAGCTGGAGTCGACCGGTGCATCCAGGGTGGCTCAGCCCAAAGGCCAGTGCCGAGGCGGACGAAGAAGATGAGCACTGCTTGTGCTGGGATGCCGAAGGCCATAAATTGGCCTATGGCTCCAATAGTAGGGTGAGTCAGGTGAAGTTACAGTGTGTTGAATTGCATCTTGCTAACAATTGAAAAGCTTGCCATCATCAACTTCCGAAGATGACCACTACACCAAAAAGGATAACATCTGCAATATTAATAGGGCCTAGATGTGCGACGAGGCAGTGCGGAAGCCCCCATACAAAGTTGCAACAAGAAAAGGCGGCTTGTTCAGGCCCGTCTTAGGAAGACAGTCGAAGAAACTGTGATGCGAAATGGGCCTGATCGGAAGCCCTTAATGTCTATTCCCGCTTGGACATGGTTGGAGCAACCATTTGTACGAAACTGCGAACTCGCGAAAGCTCTCTCTTGTATAACACGACGACGAACTACGGCTGGCTGGCCACGAGGGTAAAAATTGAACTCTCTGATTGGCAAACACACAACACTATCTGGGCACCTCTCTACGCACGAACTCTTTGTTGAATGAAGGAAAATGGATAGAGGTTATAGGAGTACAAACGACATTGCTTTCATCGCATTACCTTTGTTTTCTTTGTCTTTTTTTGGAACCAGGGGTTTTGAGGGTGGGCTGGGTTACTATGGGAGGTGAAGGCATACGAAAGGCAGGCAAAGTATTAGGGATGCGGTCTGATCTGAGATTTGGGTTCTTGGGGAGCATCATACCCAGTCTCCACGGTGTTATTGTTTTTTGGAGGGGCTTCTGCGTTCTTTGTACGATTATATACCATCTGGGGTGATGAAACGGCGCAGAAAAACACAAGAAGCTTGTTTTTACGTATAAGGAGTTGAGGTTGGTTCTAGCCAACCCGAAGATGTCAGTAAAGCAATAGTTTCAAAGAGAACAATTAACGTCATGACGCATCACCGCCAAATACAAAGAGTGAAAGGGGGCTTCGAATGGGAAGTGAAGAAGGATATCAAGTCAGCAAGGTGACCTACATGAGGTACCTCGCGGTTTGTTGGCACGATACCGAGATGGGGGAAGAAGTGATGGTGTAAAGACGGACGGAGGAGATGCACTCGAGACTTGACAGTGTGCTAGGGTATATATACGAGGGGCCATAGCGTCGGGACACATTCAGGTTTCTGGACGTGAAGGGGGCTGATCGAAGCCAATCGGATCTGAAGAGTGCAGAATTCTCAGCTGTACATAGAGTTGTTGAGGCTCAGCACGACAGGGAGTCTCAACTGCACTGTGCTGTACTGTGCTGTAGTCAGTCATCTATATCAGGTAGTCGGGGATCTCATGCCCCCTCTCCGCGTCTCTTCTGGCGTAGTCATTTGTGACAGAAGGTCGTGATTGGAGGCTGAATTGCAGACTGAGACACCACGCACTGTTTGCCTTTGCATGTCTCAGCCTCAGCTGCAGATCCGAAAGTATATAATGCATGATCATGGATGTGTGTGTGAGAGTGAATGAGAGAGAGGGAGAGAGAGAGAACAGGTCATTGTGTGTGCGTGCGAGTGTGTTGTCCTTTGAGGCGTTTGACTTTGGCCTTTGGCAACTGTTGCGTTTATCGAGACAGGACTGTGAAATATTAGGTATAGAAGGGTTATAGAACAAAGGCGTATACATATCTTAGACCACGGCACGGCATCACCGAGTCACTCACTCACGTTGAGATTTAAAGCTTTCTATCGTCGATGGATGGTCTAGACTAAACCCCCCCAAAAATACTCCGTCCCCACAAAGGTTTGGTTCATTCGCCCGATTTTCTATTTCCCATCGAGGCCATGTGCATTTGCATGTTCCCTGCATTAGCTCTGTATTTGCATTTCTCTTTTGTTTCCTCTATGCGTGTCTCTCTTCCTCTTCTTAGGTACTTTGGAGGTTTATGTAAGTGACGTGCGCCCCGCTTCCAGTGGAGGGGTCGGTTCCTTTTTCAAGGCCAGGCCCTGTCTCCCTCGCTTCCATGTCACTGGGAGTTTATGAGTTGAGCTGTATTGGATGTGAAGAAGTCATCAACCATTCTTTTCGTTTCTGCCCTTTTCTCATTATTTGTAACGAGAAGCTGTTTATCGTCTCTGAGCTACCTTTTTCTTCAAACCTCAAACATACATCTTCAGCAGCAAACAAACAAACTCTCTTATCAACTCTCTTCCCACTACCACCACCCTCTACCAAAAACCATCCACAACACAATGTCTTCATCGACACAACACCATCAATCAAATGGCTCTTCAGGATGGACGGAACAAATGCGCGATAGGCAAGCCCGCGGTAAAAACCCATATAGCGAAGAAAGCGACGTGAGCGATGGCGAACCAAGGCAGCTTGGACCGCAGTATCGTGCTTCGGCTGCACGACCTTGCACCGCCGACACTGATTCCTGCAGCCCCATGTTTGAAACACACATAGAGAGAGAACGCAGAGGAGAGGCTATTCATATTCTGGATAACCATACGGCTCTCATGGCACATGCGCAAGCGACCGGCGACGTATGTATCATCACCGCTTTGATATAAAAATGCTAGTTGTGCTAAATCATCGTCTATAGAGCATTGCCGGTCAACGGCTTCGATTCATGCGCCAGCTATGTGGCTTTGAAGACAAACATGACGACAACAACACGGCGAGGAGCAAACAGAATCGCCGAGTCAGTGATAAAATCTCTCGATAGTACAGAGTCCTCGTCATTGGAAGAGAGAAGACTGCCCTTGGTGATATAGGGGATCTTTTAGCCAACCATCACAAGCCCTCTATAACGAATCACGACTTTCAAACAATCGAATTAAATGAACCCGCATTTGCTTATCTATGCTGCTGTATTGAATGTCTACTGGCAGTAACCACATCGTAGTTCAAAACTCTGGTGCAAGCAGACGAAATCGAATAAATCGTGGCATTCTGCCTCTTCTAATTGTCGTTATGGTCTCGTGCTAATATCTAACATAGACGTGTATGCGTGTACCGCTGTGTATGTGAATGTGCCTGTTCCTTATGCGCTTGTCCACCAACTATCCCATGAGTACTTCTCCGGATCCGCCGTCTTGTATGTCCTGGTTCGCTTATCAACAAGTTGAAAACAAATGTCAAGATGCATGTGCGGAAGTACAAATCCATTCCGTACAATAAAAACTACCCGGAAGAGATATAATGTCCAAACCAATTGTGCCCAGAAAGAAAACGCCGGCAAATGCTGTATCGGACATGTAAAGCCCGCCCCTTTGTATCGAAAACAGAAGAAGAAAAAAATGAAGAAGAAAAAATCTAGGCATATCTCATACTGCGCGTCCTCTGTTGCTGCCAGCCATTGTTGTTATCAATTGGGGCGTATATGTAAGGGCCTTGTTGGTTTGGAGCAGGGCCCCGAGGATACCCTGGCCACGCGCCCATGGCTGGTTGCTTGGCTGCCCTGCGGCGAGCTATGCGTCGCTTAATACAGCTGAAGCAGCAGCAAGAGATGGACAAGAGGAGGAGTGCAGCAAGAACGCAACCCACTGGGATGGCAATATTCTTGTTGCTCTTGAACCAGTTCTCAATCTCCTTCCACGTCGAAGCGCCCTCGCAGCTACCACTCTGACATCGGCCGCCGCCGCCGCAAGGCGTACCGTCGAGGAAGTTTTGGTTTCGCTGCGTACAGAAGCCATCGCCTGACGCCTGGCAAGACAAGAGACAGCTGTTGGTACAAGCCTTCACACTGGAGGATGTCGTATTTTGATAGTTTGCTCGGCACTGCTCATCCCGCGATGTACACTGACCAGATGCGCACTGGAGGCTATCACCACAGTCTGTGCCATCGTCGCTGTGTTTGTCCTTGGGGCATGTCGCGCTGCTTCCTGTGCACTTCTCCTCGGGATCACAAGGGCCTGTGCTCGATCGACAAACAGTACCTGAAGATGCGAACTTGCATTTATCCGTGCAGCACTCCTCGTTTGAGTTATCGCACTCAGCCTGACCCTTGAATTTGCAAGTCTTTGCGTCACAGCAAGGATTATCGCCACAGCTGCCCTCGCCGCCGCAGTCGCAATCTTCGCCTTCTTCGACAATTCCATTACCACACTGCTGGCCCGAGATGGTCTTGACGTTTCTGTTATCAGTGAGACATTCCGTATTGACATTACGCCTGAAACCTGAGCAGATGTTTCCAATGGTGCAGGGAGAGAATTCACTGATTCCCTCCCTCGAAGATGGGTTCATGATGTAGTCACCCTGAGCATCACACGAACTCTTGCTCAAGGGGCAGCACGACTGCGCATCGGACGAGACTGGACAAGTCTGAGAAGTGCAATCATGGACGGCACCGAAAGTATGTCCTGTCTCGTGAGCAAATACCTGCCACTCTGCCGAAGTCTTGACAACCACATTGGCGCCAGCAACTGTCTCGTTACGACCTCCAGTGTTGGAGTTGGCTGAGGCACCAGGGCGGCAGAGCTGGCCCAGCCATGCAAGGCCAACAGCAGAGTCGGTGTTGCAAGTGCTCAGGAGAGTCCAGTAGGCGTTGCTGTCCTCATTCTGACCACGCCAGGCGGAAAACAAGTTAAGACGATCGGACAAGTCGACGCTGTTGGAGCACTTCTGGTTCCAAGGAGCTGTATCCGATGGGCTTCCAGGGCATGATCCGTCACTGATGGTGAGGTTCTGAATACCCAGCGTAATGTTGAAGCTCTTTTCGTAAACTTCGGAGGCATCATTGACCATTCTTATGACATTCTTCCTCAAAGCTTCGGTAGAGTTGAATGTGGAAGTGTATCCACAGTCAGTTGCGATTCCTAGAAGGGCGACCCTTCTGCTAGTTGGACAACCGTTCACAGAACCAATTGTAGACTCAAGGTCAACACTCGAACCGTCGTTCCCTGTACCTGTGTCGATAGATTGGCGACCGAAAAGAGATTTAGTGTTTGCCGCGCCAAAAGCGTCAAAGTCTTGGAGCTCATGAAACTTGCTGTTGAAACCCAATGTGTCAGAGTCACAGAGTGCAGCCGAAGCCCCACGCCTCTTGAGCTCAGTAGGATTAAAAGGCATGATATCCGAGTCTCGCCAGACAACCATAACATCGTCTCGAGCCTCTGATGCTGATAGAATAGGGTCATCTTCATGTCGAACTTGTTGGTAGTTGGTGCCGGTATGGATATGGTGATGGTTGCCGTCGATCCGCAGAGTGCCCTCAAAGACAGGTTCCTTTCCGTCGCGATGCATCGTTATCCTTGCCCAGCCAGCATTTGTCCAACCTTCCCGTCCGACTCGCTGAATAAACACATGTCCCTTGAACACTTTTTCGTCCTCCCGCTTTACTTTTTCGACAGATCGCACGGCACCGTCGGCGCCAATGTGAGTAATAGCGAAGTTCTCGTGTAGAATGTCGTGGTTCGGTTCAAGCTTGAGGCGGATCTTTTGTTTTCCATTGTGTAATGAGAATAGGAGATCAAAGTGCGAGTCGGCGCGTATACGGTGTGATGGTGTGTTGATTACAGGTTCACCGATGAAAGATATATAGTTGACGGCGTTGCGCTTAACTGAGCTCGCTATTTCGAGGATATTAGAAGACTACCCCAAAATACGAGATGGATTTCAAGTGCTGAGCATACCTAGTGAGGTTTCAAAGAACAAAGCCACACCTGCAATAGCGGTCGCAATCGACCGCAATGATACCATGGTGTTTATCGGACCTCGAACGGTCCTGGGAGAAAAATGGCGACGCGCCGATTGACAGAGATATCACTGCAGGGCCATACAGTAACACAGAAGAAACAGTCGAGTTGAGGAGAACGGAGGTTGTAAGATGAGAGGTAATCAAGGTGAGACGAAGATCGTCAGACGGAGCGGCCGAAAATAGAGTCGGGAGTATGACGGAACTTATTAGGAACGTCAAAGGAGAATGTGGAGAAAGAAGTGAGGGTCCAAGTATTGGGTCTCGAGGTAGAACAAAGAGGATAGGTACACGAGGAGGAAGAGGAGACGAAGAGAAGGTAAAGAAAAAGGGATTTCGAAACGGTTAATCGCGTAGCATGATCAGCATTGAGATCTGAATAATACGGTACGGGATGGATATTTCAGCTCAGTCCAGTCCGATTTTAGGGAGTTGGAAAGGCAAAACAGAGTGTGGCGGAGAGTGCTTAGAGCCTGTTGACTGTTAGGTTAGGTTAGATCCTTCTAACGCCGTTGGCTTTTACATACCTCACGCCAAGGGTTCCAAGGTTCCCGAGGGCTGGGGTGTGGATGCTGGAGGGACAGCCAAGTCTCTTGGCCAGCGAATCACGAGCCAGAGGCCGCGCGGTTCTCCCACTGCATAGCCTCCCTAACAGCAAGCGTCACACTTGTCAGCCATTACTTAGTACCAAGACTGTCAACTTTGCTGTGAATCTCATCTCATCAGAGTTGTTGTGAAACTCAATGTCAACGGATGTTGACATATCCATCTTTGAGGCTTGGCAACAGAAGTCGATAACCCTTGTATCCAGCATGCATAATTACAGATCAAATCCGACTAATACTCGCAGTCCATCTGATTACAGGCGGCCTCCCGAAGCCTCACCGGTGCATCCGACCGAGGTCAATATGTTTCGCCCTCGTATCTTTTTATCCAACCATTTACAGTACAATCCTAGGCTAGACTAATCTTCCCCGCTGCTACTGTAGTCATTTACATACATCTTCAAGTTTCTTGGCATTGACAAGTTGATATTTATCATCGGACATAAGGTGTTGATGACAGACTTTATTACCCAGATAAACGATTAGTAGTTAGACTCTGCTGCCACGTTGTTGCTACTGTATCGGGCTGTCCCAAGAATTCTTATTAAACGCCGTGGCTGAAAAGGCTTGTTTTATAACGATGTCACGACATCACGATATCGGCGGAAACGCAATTTAAGTTAGATCATTGCGCTTTAAATACCTTATATATACTACTGTACAGCCAAAGAATCGAGTCGGCCCCTCAACTTTATGCAGCCTCCAGTCAGCGGGAAACAGAAATCATCTACTCTCAAGCTATCCCACCCTTACAACTCATAGACTAATAATTACACCAACAGCCCCCAAAAACGATGACGACTTCATCACCCTTGGCACTCCAGTGGGACCATCCATTGGCGCCTTTGGCTCATGGAGTTGCTTGATATCTCTGCAACTGTGAAAACCGTTCAAGGCCTTTCTCGTTCTAGACCTCCCGTACTTCCACGCGGCGGCCCAGAAATACTGAAGCCTAAATATTAGAACGTCGTTAAAAATCATCGTGACTGTTTGCTCTTTTGCTTCATCCCACTTGACATCCCACTCCGGACATGTGTACACGCGTCCTTCGGAAGCTGGCACCGTAGACTGTTTTTCTTTATCTAGATATCCTCCAAGTCAACATTAGCAGAAGGAAACATCCAGCCATCCAAAGACAGATTCGTGCAGAACCTTGTTCTGACATCAATCACTTGTTGTGGTTGCAATTAGCTTCTTTGATACCACTACCCTGGATCACGGACGCCATTGATGTCTTAGCCAATATTTCATTATTGGGCTTTCTTTTTGCCTTGCTAGCTTAAAAAATATGAGAGAAAAATCAGACCGCAATGCTCATAAATCAACCTCATAAAATTTGGTTCCCAAGCCATCAAGATCCTCTTCCAGGTCGTGGCTGAATCCCAACATCAACCCCAAACACCGAGCGGGAATCTGATTCCAGGCCGCTTCCGTAGTCGGTTGACTATCCCTTTCCCGCTTGCCTTGTATTCATGGTATATAACTCCACTAGATAATATGCATCATGTCTTTATAACCCTTTTCGTCACTGACCTCACTTGCGCTTGGCATCGTGAACAGATTTGATAATCTTCTCAACAACAGAAGGATCAGAAAGCTGTGCGTTATGTTAGCTACAAATGCCACTTAGAGATATCTCAAGGAGATGACTTACAGTAGTAATGTCTCCAAGCTGATCCTCCTCACCAGCAACAATCTTTCTCAATACTCGTCGCATAATCTTGCCACTTCGCGTCTTGGGCATGTCAGGGACAACGTACACCGCCTTGGGAGCAGCGAAAGGACCAATGCTCTTGCGCACTTGGACAATAAGCTCCTTGCGCAGAGCATCGCTTGATTCAACACCCTCCTTGAGATCAACAAAGGCATTCACAGCTTGGCCAGTAAGCTCATCGGCGATACCGACGACAGCTGCGTCAGCCACAGAGTGGTGCTCCAACAGAGCAGCCTCAATCTCCGCAGTGGACAATCGGTGGCCGCTGACGTTGACGACGTCGTCAACGCGACCCCGAATCCAGTAGAAACCCTCGTGATCTCTAGCAGCTCCATCCCCGGTGAAGTAATAACCCTTGTAGACATCAAGGTAAGTCTCTCTGTACCGGTTGTGAGCTCCCCAAACGGTGCGGGCCATGCTAGGCCAGGACTGCTTAAAGGTCAGCACACCCTCGACATCGTTGCCGTGAATCTCTTCGCCGGAAACAGGATCGATGAGAGCGGGCTCAACCCCGAAAAAGGGTAAAGAACAACTGCCTGGCTTAGTTGGTGTAATTCCAGCCAAGGGCGTGAGAACATGAGAGCCAGACTCGGTTTGCCAGTAAGTCTAGAATTAATGTTAGCGGCGGCCACCAAACCGATGCCCATGAAAGACTTACATCAACAATGTGGCACTCCTCCTTTCCAATAACTTCGAAATACCATTTCCAGATCTCGGCGGCGATAGGTTCGCCGACCGAGCCCAGTACACGAAGGTGCTCGAACTTGCCACGAACATGCTCGTCACCAGCACGCTTCAGCAGTCTCAAAGCAGTGGGAGCAACGTAGAACTGAGTAACGTTGTGTCTCTCGATGATGTCCCAGTATCGCGAAAAGTTGGGGTAGGCAGGTGTACCTTCGAATACAACTGTGGATACACCGAGCATAAGAGGAGCATAAACGACGTAGGTGTGACCGGTAATCCAGCCGACGTCACCACCACAGAAGTATCTATCGCCCTCATGGATGTCAAAGACATACTTGCCGGTCATAGCAGCGCCGAGGAGGTACCCGGCGGTTGTATGCAGGACACCCTTGGGCTTGCCAGTGGAGCCGGAGGTATAAAGGAGGAATAGAGGGTCCTCAGAAGCGACAGGCTCAGGAGGGAAATAGTTGGGCCACTTCTCAACCTCCTCATGCCACCAGAAGTCACGGCCGCTGGTCCAGGGAATTTCCGAGCCAGTACGCTTGTAGACAAGGACATTCTCAACTGCAGGGCACTGCTTGAGAGCGTCATCAACAATTTTCTTTGTGCCAATCAACTTGCCACCTCGCTTGCCTTCATCAGTTGTGATGACAACCTTACAGCCGGCGTCGACAACACGGTCGCGGAGAGAGTCGGAAGAGAAACCAGCAAAGATAACGGAGTGCACGGCACCAATACGGACACAGGCCATGAGAGCGATGATAGCCTCGGGAATCATGGGAAGGTAGATAGCGACGGTGTCGCCCTTGCGGACACCCATCTGCTTGAGAACCCAGGCGGTGCGAGAGACCTCTCGGAGGAGCTCTCCGTAAGTGACATTGCGACCCTCGGTGGGCTCGTCGGCCTCATAAATGATGGCAACACGATCAGGGTCCTTGAAAGCATGACGGTCGACACAGTTGTATGAGGCATTCAGGCGACCCTCGTTGAAGTAGGAGACATCGGCATTGAGAAGAGAACCGCTTCGGGTGGTCTGGAAGTCGCGATCCCAAGAGATGAGCTCGCGTGCGCGCTCAGCCCAGAACTTCTCAGGTTGAGTGATGGACTCCTTGTAAAGTCGCTTGTACTCTTCGAGGTCTATGAGAGTGGGTCAGCTCATGTTGAGGCTCCGGTGCGGAAGCCGGGATCACTTACTGGCAAGGTGGGGCCGGTGGGGATGCTCTGCCGGGTTGCAAGGTTAGTATGAGCCAGGGAAACGGAGCACGATGGAGTCAAGAATAAGCAAAGAACCACACAGCAGGGTCTAGCGGGAGACACTGCGGCGAGTAATTTCGCCTCAACAGAAAACAAAGGGGCGCAATTGACTTACTAGCAAACATGCGCTGCGGAGGGTCTAAGCTGAAGGTTAGCGATGGCTCCAGCGACAGGTCAAGTTGGCTGCGCAAACTTACGATAGGTATCAACGAGGTGAGCCTCAGCGACTACAGGAGCCTTTGTCTCTTGAACGGGTGCGGGAGTCTCCTCAGCTCTCAACGAGACAGTTTCGGTGGCTGCAGGAGCGGGAACGGGAGATGCGACGGCGGCTGGGATAGCACTCTTGGGGAGAGACTCGGGAGCCGAAGCCCTGAGCTCCTGGGGCACTTGGGGTTGCTCGACGGCGGTTGCCATTGTGCTCTGTTGCTGGGGTTTATTTGAGAATTATTTTTTTCGTTGAGCGTTGCGCCTGTATGTGCAACGTTGATGGCGGGGTAGCGTGACCGTGGAGCTTGTCAGAACTGCTTGTACTTGCAGGACTTACAGCTTTCGGTGTTGCTGTTCTATGGAGATACAGACGTCGTGCAATTGAGCTGTAAAGATTTGGATTGGAGGAGGAGGAGGAGAGGTTGGAGAAGGCAATGAAGAGTAAAGTAGAGAGGAAGTGTTTAGTTGGATCTAGAGTAGGGGGAGGAGCTGGAGAAATAGTTGAGACAGATCCAGAGGTTTGATGAGGTCCGGCTTGCGGGGGGAGCTTTCTTTATGGCAAATGGGTCCATCATCATTGGAAGGCCCGGCCGGCCGTTGCGACTTGTCACTGGTACCTGCACCAACTGGGATCAGTCTCTGTGGTGTTGGCACCAAACCCGAGCTGCGGCCGGCGAACCGGGGGGGTCTTGCCGTGATCCTTTCCCCCGAGCCACCTCAAGTCCCGAATAGCCAGTAGCGATTTAGAGACTCACGTTCGCTAGCACCTAATTTTGTACATGCAGCCTGAAAGCATGATGGTCGTTATTGATCGTCACCAAAGATTCACATTAGAATTCTCGGCATTCAGAGTGGCCAAAATACTAAGCACGGCATCTGCCCGTCAGCAATGTGAGCCTAGGACATAAGATGCGACTTGACGTCGGCATTACACAAATGCCAATGTGATATACATACAAGGGCTTGTGGATGTGACCGCTACATTTGAGAACCCTTCTGCCGCGCCATGTATCCTATTATTCTCCCTGCCATTCATCCATATCAGACCGCATCGGTTCTATCCCGAAGCCCTACGCCCGAGAAAGAATGCATTGTTGGTTTCGTTCGCTTTTCTGCTTTGTATTCCTTATAACACAATGGCCTGAATGCTACCATCTATCTACTTTATAGTCACGCTTTCTGGCCTATACTGGTTTTTCTTTCATTTTCTATTGAAAACATATGATAGAAAAAGTTCACTTCGACTTTGGTGAATGATACATGCCGTAATTACGCAGCACTGCTTCCGATAAAAAGGACAGCCGCATCATTCATGCTTCTATAGGATGTTACCTACCTAGGTAGGTAAATAGCCATAATCATTGACATACCGCGCTCTGCTATTAATTATGAATTAAGTTAAGAGAGTTATGCCCAAGATAATAGGTAATGAGATACTAGTTTCTACTACCATGATATTTTCTCAGCTCTCAACATCAGAGACTCATGCTACATGGTAACATGACTTCGAATTTGATATCGTCGACGATGCATTGGGATACCCACCTATCAATAATTGGCATCATCAAATCCCTGTACTAGATAGCTTGCCGAACTATCTGCGGTAGCCGGATAGACCAATGCTTCAGGGTCAGCAGAAGATTGTTTCTTAAACAGAAACGGTGATGTCAGCCAGCAGACAGACAGTCAAAGCATGCACAATTAGGTGCTACCACCAGAGTAACATCCCGGCTCTATGATTGAGATATTACAAGACATTACTTGGGAAATGATTGAACAGCCTTGGGAAGAGATGCATCCACCTCAGGGAGCCAAAAAAACTTTAGACCCCAAGTCTAGGCATCAAAATCTATTAGTCTAAAGGTGAGTTAAGCCTCACCTAAGTTTTCTTGACTGTCCTTGATCCAATATGGCGGAGCCGCTATGGGGCCGCACACAGAGGAGTACTGAGTACTGATAGCCAAAACGTGTTATGTGATTGATCGTAGTCACGAAGGAGGTGGAGTTTTGGGAGGCCGGCAATATAGTGGAACCGGTCAAGGCGTTGCATTTCGCCAATGCAGGACAACATTGACCTTGTCTGTCGACAGCGAGCCGAGATCGCTCTCACGATGAATGCCCTGTTCGGAGGAATCGATGCCCTGGGTCTCAACTGGCGACACTTTCAGCAGTAATATCTGCAACAGGATATATGGCGTATTTCCTTATCTACTGGCTGTGGTCTTATTGCCGTGCCGTTTCGAGGCAATCGGTTTTAATGGGCTTCGATTTGACCCCACATTGTTGCAGCGTGGCAGCTGCAGATGCCCCTCCCACGCCCCCCCCGCATTTGGGGTCAAGATTTGTACAACTTGATTGGTCTATCTCAGACTCCGACTTCGCCTTCATGGCTAATTATTCAGGGGTCTCATCCCCTGTGAGTTCTTCCATCTCAACAAAGTTGAGTTTGTTAGGACATTTCCGTTTTTCTTCTGCGGGTCTTTGTAGAGAATACTGCATGTACTCTATACTTGCTTCTTTTGGAGAAAATATCTACATATTTCTGATGCTGTACTTTTGCTGCGGTATTGGATATTGTGTGTCAAAGTAACTCTAACATAGATTTGAAGACGAGGACATTGTTCTACGTACTACTACATTTATCAACATGCGTATGACAGGTGTCTCGAAGATCACCAAAGCAATTTCGTAGATTCTGTAACGAAATAGAAAGGCTAAAGTGATTCTCCTTGTCGCCGCTAGCTTCCCGCAAGATCGCCCATCATGATGACCGTCCCCAATTGGTATCGCCATGTCAATCTTCCAAAGTCAATCCCTGTCCCCATGTTGATCTGTGCCCCAACGGTCGGTTCAACATGCATCTCATAGCCGAAGCCACGGAATCCCCAAGATTGTGGCTTCACCTGCCATTCCAGCCACGCTTTAGATCTAAAATGTTGCTGGCCGTATCTTCGGGACTCGACCGAGACATTGTCATAAAGTGATGCAATCAGCGAATGGAAACTGTCCGTTTGCCATGACCGCACTCGTTAGAAAGACAGTTCACGCACACACTACGGAGGTCAGATCTGGCTCCTCTCATCCAGCCGGTCTTCTTCATGAGTTCCCGCGGTTATTCTCAGTGGTGAAGGCGCCATCACACAGTAAACTTTTGTGGTTTCACTAAAGTTACTGAGTAGAATACCGACTACTCCCATATTCGAGATAAACTAGCGGACTTGGGTTTTAGAGATCTTTTCTCAGGTATCTCTATATAAGACTACCTTAACAACGGACTTATTAGCCTGGCAAGTTTGTCAATATCAGTGATGCTCTCCAACATGCAGAAACTACCATAGCCAATGGTACTCCTTCCATTTCTCCATGCGTTCTAGCCAGGCACACGGTATCCAAACAAGGTTCCGTTTCCCCATCCTCATCCCCCACTTCATCATGACTCTCTGTATCGGGTCTGGGGCTCCACTGCATGTTTCTATGGTAAGGTATCTCAAGTTTGACGCCCAACGGGGCCCGTCCGTGTGCACTCTTAGAGCCAACTTCTCTTGCTCAGGACTTCGCAATATGAACATGACACTGTTTTGCCAGCTTATGACATGCAGCACATTACAAGAGTTATAACTGGTAGTTGAGATAGAGTGAAGCATCGACACGCACGTATCGTCGAGTTCTGTAGATTCTGCTACATCAACCTTCCTAAAACGCCAAATATACTCTAGTACAATTACATATCCATACTCATCAAATACATCTCGACAATTCTCATGAACTTCGCCACGAAAGCCTCGAGATGGAATATAACTTTGGTTCCGGTCTTGATGCGATGCTCATAGAAAGCCGCCCACTGGATGACCTCGCCTTTCAACCCGTCGTCAATGAGGGCAATCAGCTTGAACGCCAAGGTCTTGAGGATAGTAGTGGGGGGAATGCAGTGTGTCAAGAGATCGTAAAGCTTGGACCGCACCTGCAGGATCCTGGCTGGCGAGTGTTCTTCCAGGATCTCCTTTGCGATCTGGCCGATAAGGGCTTCCCAATCTGCCGGTGGGATGACTGTGTTATCAGTGACTTTCTCACTATCAACTAGGTTAGCTTTTGCTTCACGCCACCACCATGAGTGAGTTTCACTAGGGAAAACGTACTTTTGTGCATGAACGGCTTCGTACATCAGGAGAGCTCGTCGAAGGTTTCGCCCACTCTCCTCCGCTATTCGCTTGTGAAGACCCTCCACAACGGGCCAACCCTCTTTCTTCGCCGATACTGCTAGCACATCACATATTTCCTCGTGCGTTGGGGCCGCTACTCTGACAAGTAGAGTTCTTGAGCGAATCGGTGCAATAATATTGGCAGTCGAATTCGCCAAGAGAATTAATCGTAGGTTGGGCGAGTACTTTTCCATCGTTCGTCGCAGAGCTGCTTGTGCATCTCTCGTCAGGTGATCCGCTTCGTTGATAACCACGACTTTGAACTTTTGCTTCGCTGATTGATCCACTTGTTGCGTTTGTGCAACCTCTTTAAGAAGGTCCTGAACAACAACTCTGTCGTAGTTTCCAACGTCGGACGGTGTGATTTCGAGGTGATAGACGGAGGCGACAATGTTGAACTCGAGCTTTCGATTGCTAGTCGTCTGGAATACTCGAGCATCGATTTTGATCTTCTCCACACCTGGTCCATAGAGCTCCTTCAGCGTAGCGACGATTCGGGTTTTCTTTCCAGCACCTGAAGGCCCGTACACAAGTAGGTGAGGAAAGTCACCGCTCTGGGCCTGAGAGTGATACTAGTCAACAATGTTGCTCAACCAGGAGGTTCATTGACTTACAAGAGAGCGAAGACGATCTGACAACTCATTGTGATATGTGAGGGTCTCGAGAGACCGAGGTCGGTGCTTGTCAACAATAAGTGCCATCGTGGAAGCTGCTTGGTCTGGAGGTGAGAATTGTGTCGAGACAGCTTTTTGGGAAATGGTGGAAGACGCGTCGTCGCGTAAAGTGGCAGAGTGGATGATGCCTTGAAAATGAAGTGGTCCGTGCACAGTATCCAACTGTGACAACCGTTCAGCAGGCAACGAGTGATATGATTAGGTAGTAGGTAGGTATTGCACGAATTATAATGCTTTCAACAAGGAAAAGTATTTATGGTCACTAAGAAAAGATGAACTTTATCTTAGGTTCTACGCCGTTGTAAGACATTGAACATGGATCTCATTTTGTTTATTTTTAGAATTAGTAGATCTAGAGTTTGGTATTTATACAAGTTACAACAACAGATCTACACCTCTATAATGTACATGGCATTGTCTCATCAGTCCAAGTCCCTAGGGGTTGCGGGAAGCCTCAGAAGTGCTCCCGACCAGAGTCTCAGTTGTAGGCGAGGAAGCCTCCAGTAGTTCAACGGGAGCAATGTGTCGTCGAGGTCTTTTCAACTCTTCAAGAGTCACGCCGTCCAACTTGGTGATTCCAACCATGGGAGGCTCTCCCTTCTTAACAAACTCCCATTGACCTGCGATTGTGATTAGTTTTACTCAATGAACAAGGTTGTAGGATATTCACCAGGCAGCTTGTTGCCAGCCAAACGGAAAGCATCTCTCACAACTTGCTCGTGAAGTCGTCCTCGGATTTCGAACAGAATCTGGCTAACAGCCATTCGGGTTGCCCAGTGATCGAATGAACCTTTACCCTTACCCATACGCATCTGTAACTCTATAAGCCGATGTTCCACCCAACTCCGGGAAGGCCATTCTTACATCGTTACCGCTGACATATACACCAACGTTACAGTTCTTTCGCTTATACAATCGGTATTTTTGACCTCGAAGTCGCACTTTAATGGTGTCCTCGGCCATCTTTAATTGCTTGGCGCTGATTCTTCGATGGTGATCCGTCATTCGCAAACCATAGTCGCCCCAAATCACTGTCGTACCCTTGGTCGAACCACCTGTAGCGACACGAGGTCGTCCCTTTGCCATCTTCTTCTTTCGGTTCAGGTTTGGCTCAAGCCAGTTGCCCAACATTGATGGGCTCGTCGAAAAGGCTCGGACATTTTGAGGTCGTCGAATCGCATCAAGGGTCGTCAAAGACTGCTGAAGAGGGGTGTGAAGTTGTCGCAGAGGCGAAGAGGCACACAAGCTCAACCTCTGGAAGGCATTGTGCAATGCCGATGTGTTAGCGAGCTTCATGGCGGCGACCGGAGTTGACTTGAAGCTGTCTCCGTTGGCTCCAGAAAATCTTCCCGATGCCGAAGATGAGCTGATATTGAGGCCTGGATTTCAAGGCCCGCAACCAGGAACCACTTTAGCTCGTAGTCACGGACCTCGCGTCAGCTTCGCGTTCGATAGGAGCTACCGTGCACGTCACTAGACTCGGACTTCTACCTAGGCTGCTCCTTGATTGCCTGGGATTCACGTTACCAATCCTCACGCAGGCAACATTGGCGCATGCCATTAAAAAGGTCGATGCACTTCTTCAGTCACAAGTAAAAGAAGAATAAGAAAAAGCGAGATTGCCAAAAATGCCTTCTGATATCCGGTCTTTCTTTGGGCCCAAGGGTGGTAGCGCCCCAAAACCTGCCCCAAGAAAAGCTGAGGAGCTGGCCAAGAGCAAGCGTACAAGTAAGCTAAACAATTCTACTCTTGGACCAAGAACGGTATTAATATAAGTTAAGAGGGAAGAAAGGTCGTCAAAGATAGCGACGATGACGAAGATGAAGCAGTAGAGTGAGTTGGTTTCCTTCCACATGTTATTACAACCAAGCTGATCCCAAGCAGAGTGCAAAAGCCTACCACTAAATCCGCCCCAAAGAGAAAAGCCAAGTTTGTTTTTGACTTCTGTCTTGTCAATTGCCTTCTAATTTATTTTTTACAGGGACGAGGAAACCAAAGGCGTGGCTATTTCTGCTGATGATTACTTCGCTTCCACAAAGAACAGCAAGCCTTCAACTTCAGCAACACCCAAAAAACCTGCTGCAAGGCCTGATATTCCCGTTCGATCAAGTCCCCGAGGAAAGCCTACTGCTTCGAAGCCCGCAGCAACAGCGAAGAATGACAAAGCTCCCGCCACACGAAAATCAACAACTTCTTACTCACGCCACAATGCCGATCAGGATTCTGATGCTTACATGGATGACGGAGACGAAGACGACGAAGATATCTTTGCAGCCGATGCCAAGGGCGGAAGTAAGCGCAAGAATGACGACTACGAGGAGGACGAATCCGAGGATGAGGAACTTCCGAAGCCAAAGCGAATAGCGACCAGAGGCCGCAAATCCGCCGTCAAGAACGAAGGGAAGGAGGAAGAAGCCAAGCCTGCAGCAAAAGGCAGAAAGCGAAAATCTTTATCAGAAGACTCAGAAGAGTCCGAAGAAGAGGCTCCACGCAAGAAAGCGGCTACAACCAAAGCTAAAGCTTCAGCCAAACCTCGGGCTTCAAGAAAGAAGAATGACGAGCCTGAGGATGAAGAGATCAAGGATATTCTTGACAATGTTACTACCGTTCGTGCCCCTACACCACCACCCAAGGATGACAATGCCAAGTTCGATTGGCGAAAGAACGCGTTCGGAGGCGGTAATGCATCTGCTCAGCCAGCTGCCGGTGCAGCTATTCTCCCTGAAGG
Source organism: Fusarium subglutinans (assembly GCF_013396075.1). NCBI lineage: Eukaryota > Fungi > Ascomycota > Sordariomycetes > Hypocreales > Nectriaceae > Fusarium > Fusarium subglutinans. The sequence continues at coordinate 160,687 of NW_023502130.1, read as the reverse complement.
TGCGGATGAATGCTTGACTGGTCTTAGTTTCGTCTTCACGGGTGTTTTGCAGACCATCAGTCGTGATGAGGGGCAAGCTCTTGTGAAGAGGTATGGTGGTAAAGTTGTTGGCCAACCGAGCAGCAAGACAAGCTTTGTGGTTTTGGGAGAAGACGCTGGACCCAGTAAGCTGGCAAAGATTAAGTCTATCGGCATCAAGACAATTGACGAGAACGGGCTTTTCGAATTGATCCGCAAACTTCCTGCATTTGGAGGTGGCGGCAAAGGAGCCCAAAAGGCCCAGGAGAAGAAAAAGGCCGAAGAAGACAAAGTCAAGAAACAAGTTGCAGAGATGGAGGCCGAAGAGAAGGCTCGAAAGGCAGAGGCTGCGAAGGCCGCCAAAAAAGCGGCTGCTGCTGGAGGTCCTCCTGTGAGGGCCGCTGCGGCACCCCCTGTTCAGTTACTGACTTCAAAGTACGCACCAACACAGCTCGGCCATATTTGTGGCAATAAGGCTCAAGTCGAAAAGATCCAAAACTGGCTCAGAAACTGGCCAAAACACAAGAAATACAATTTTCAAAGAAGGGGTGCTGACGGGATGGGTGGCGAGCGCGCCATCATCATCTCTGGACCCCCTGGAATCGGCAAGACAACGGCTGCTCACCTAGCTGCGAAGCTGGAGGGCTATGATGTTTTGGAGAGCAACGCAAGCGATACTCGAAGCAAGAAGCTCGTCGAAAATGGAGTGAGCGATGTGATGAACAACACGTCGCTTCTCGGATATTTTGCTGGCGATGGCAAAGATGTGGATGCAACCAAGAAGAAGATTGTTCTCATCATGGATGAGGTTGACGGTATGTCTGCGGGCGATCGAGGCGGTGTCGGTGCTTTAGCAAAGTTCTGCAAAAAGACACAGGTTCCCCTGATACTCATCTGTAACGAGCGAAGGCTGCCCAAGATGAAGCCTTTTGACCATGCAGCTTTTGACATCCGATTCAATCGCCCAACTGTAGATCAAGTTCGATCTCGCGTCATGACTATTTGCCACAGAGAAGGGCTCAAGCTTCCTGTTTCTGTGGTAGATGCTCTTATCGAGGGAAGCAACAAGGATATTCGACAGATCATCAATATGATTTCCACGGCAAAATTAGACCAGACAAGTATGGACTTCGACCAGAGCAAGGCCATGTCTAAGGCTTGGGAAAAGCACGTCATCCTTAAGCCATGGGACATCTGCCAAAAGATGCTGGCAGGTGGATTGTTCACCCCTGCAAGCAAATCAACACTCAATGATAAGATTGAGCTCTATTTCAACGACCACGAGTTTAGCTATCTTATGATACAAGAGAACTATCTCCGAACAAAACCCATGGCGCTAAATGGAAAGGGGTATAACCAACGCGAGCTCAAGCTCAAAGCTCTTGAACTGTTCGATAATGCAGCAGAGAGCATCAGCGACGGAGACCTTGTCGATCGCATGATCCACGGACCTCAGCAACAATGGAGCCTGATGCCCACACATGCTGTGTTTAGTACGGTCCGCCCCGCCAGCTTTATAGCAGGCCAGCTCATGGGCTCTAACTTCACGTCGTGGTTGGGCAATAATAGCAAGTACGGAAGGTTGGGTAGGTCGATTCGAGAGGTTCACTCTCACATGCGCCTCAAATCTTCTGGCGATCATAACGAGATTCGCCAGCAGTACCTTCCTATCCTTTGGACGCAGCTTGTAGATCGTCTACAGAAGCAGGGCAACGAGGCAGTACCAGAGGTCATTGATCTGATGGACAGTTACTACTTGACTCGTGACGATTTCGATGCTGTCCAGGAACTCGGTGTTGGGCCGATGGACGAGGAACACGTCAAGATTGAGTCCAAGACCAAAGCTGCTTTCACCCGAACGTAGGTTGACCATTTACCCATGCTCCGATATGTAACTAACAAGCTCTCTAGATACAATGCAATGAGCCACCCAGTTCCCTTCATGAAGGCCAGCAATGTCGTCGCTCCCAGGGCTCAGCCCAAGGAGGTTCCTGATCTTGAGGAAGCTGTCGAAGATGATGATGCCGAGGCAGTCGAGGCACCCGAAGTTGATGAAGAAGAAGAAGAAATCGATTTCAAGAAGGACAAGTATATCAAGAAACCGAAAGCCAAGAAGGTCACCAAGAAGGCGGCCAAGGCTGCTGGCGACGACGAAGAAGAGGACGAGGACAAACCTAAGCGAGGTCGAACCAAGGCCAAGGCTACTGGTGCCAAGGCTAAGGGGAAGAAGTAAACGACGGCCGAGTTATTGCATGGCATTAAGTGTAACAGATAATATTCAGATGTGGTTCATCGTAAGTAAGCTAGAGGCATGTCACATTCAGTTAGTGTTTAGTATGGACGCGAGATCGGGCAAATGGAGTCAACGGTAACGAGTCAGCCCTCGCTGTAATATAGATTTCTAGTAATAACTAAGAAATGGGGTTGAGACACTCTGATAAATAGTAGCCATACTTTGATCTTTGAATAGACTCTGAAGCCCCTGGAACTTGGTCAAACGAAGTTATTGCCAGCTGCATTGCCCCAAGCAACACTGTTCATTGTGAAAGGGCATTATCGTATAATCAACCTAAAAATCTCTAGTACTTGTATGCCATATATTGTCTTCATTTGGGCCATGGAGCTGCATGTCTGTGTGAGTGTAGGAGATGAGATCGACCCTGTTGCCACTGGCAGTGGCACTGAAGCTGCCAGTGCGAACCGCCCATGATTCTATTCCCAATTTACTTGCCAGTTGCTGCCAGCTGCCAGGTACAATAGCAGTGGCAGTGGCAGCTACCTTAGAATGATTCATGCTCATGTTTCTAAACAAGCGCTTCCAGCCCCGTTATATATATATCTTCTGTTCCCTCCATCTGTTTTCTTCTTTCTCTTCTCTCCATCACACTCAACTTCTTCACCCTCACTCAATTTCATAACATCATCTCAACAGTCTAACATCAACACTGCATCTCACTAGAGTGACCAAGTCTTTTTAACCCACCTGCCTTTTTATCATCATCTTCATCTACTGCATTTGCCCGAAATATCCTTCACGATGCAGGGCTCAGCATCCTATCCTGCTGCCCTCGGGAGCAGCAAATGGATCGCGAGCTTCCTAGCTAGGAACCGATATGACGATGGCATCTACGTCCGTACTTCTACCAGTGAGTCGATACCAATATGCTGTCTTCCGTCATGTCGAGAGCATCATACTGATATCATATTAGGAGCTTCTTCGCCGCAAGAAGTCAAATTCCGTGATTTTGTCAAGAAGAGTAAAGCAGAGTTGAGAAGTGAGTTTCTCAGCCATCGCGAAAGCATAACAGGAATATTCTAGATCATATACTGACTGGCATTTCAAGATGTATTCTCTGCGAATGAAAAGAAAAGGTCCGAGGCGGGAGTCGATGGTATGGAACTGAATACTTTGTTTACCTATTTGCCTCAACTGACCTTTGCTCTTCCAGAACTACGCAACGCAAACGAAGCCAGCCCAGAACGGAAGAACAACAAACTATCCTGGGGAAAACTGTTCGACACAAAGTCAGGAAACAAGCTTCATAAGCGGGCAAAGTCCGCTCCGAGTAACAACCATGTCCCACATCAGCTTGATCCCATCACTGAAGCCGGTGAAAGTAGCGAGACACAAGCCAATCTCGTATCTGCCAACACTTCATCACGAAGGCCTGTTGGCGAGAGCCCTCTGTGCTCTGGTGCTCTTCAAACCAACGGCGACGACGTGTCTGTGATGACAACATGCACAACTATAATCCAGCAGGCTAACCTTGAGGGCGTCTCTGAAGGCAACGCCCATGATGCCACTACAAACGATGAATGTATCGTCATCGGCGGACGAAACTGCACATCCAACCCATCCACGCATCTCAGCAGTGGAAACTCGAGTACCACTGAAGACGAATGTCCTTCTCGAAGCGAAAGCGACAACACATCAGATTGTTATGGAGCCACAATGGCACGTTACGAGCTTCTTAAGTCTCAAAGAGAGTACTTTGTTGATCTACAGAAAGACATCACTCGACAGATAGAGGAGACTAAGCTGCAGCGCATTGATCTACGGACCTACATTACTATATAGGAAAAGAATGTTCGACCGGAAGAGAATGCTCAACAGAAGGAGACTGCTCGACAGGAGGATAATGTTCTACAGACCGAGAACCCTGGGCAGGAACACACAAACAACAACGATCTCACGAGTAAATCGTCGTCAAAGTACTCATTGAGATCTGTCTTGAGTATGTTGATGGGGAGCGACAAGTCTGATGAAGAACCAAAACCCAATGGTGATGGAATCAGAAAGTTGAACCACAAGAGTCGACTGCCTCCTCGATGGAGAACATTCCTGGTCTGGACGTCCAAGTCTGAGTCTTCTGCCAAGAGCAATCCCCAATCCTCCTCGCAGAATATCAGCCAGAGTGATGCGCAACTTGCCAATCAAATTGCCGAGTAAGTATTCTTTACAGATATATTTGAGGTGATTGAAAACTGACAACAGTCTTACAGACAGGATCGAACATTCAAGGGCCTTGATTGGAAGCTTCCAGCTGCGAAAAATGAAATGGGCCAGCTTATTCGAGAGTTCTCTGGCGACCTTAACACTACCACGCAGGAAATGGGTTGTAGGGCCCCTGTATCCCCAAGGACTCCAAGTCTCCATTCATACCCGTCCAAGTTTGATGTTTCGATGGATCAAAATCTCCCCCCTCGGCCTGCAATGACCCCGGTCCCATATCCTGACAACCAAGACCATAACCAACAAATGCGCGATGAGTCCACTAGCCGAGACGCTCTGGTTGCGAAGCAAGTTCACATGGAAAACAAGCAGGCGCAGCTTGTTGAGATCGAGACTCGATCTAACCAAACCATGAACCAAGATGCTCGTGGTAACGCCAAACAGAATCAAGTTCCGCAAGAAACAGTTGAGCGTGATACCACGAATGGTAAGTTGCTACAAAGGCGAGTCTTTGTTTTTTCCCGTACAAACTAACAGCTACTAGACGTCCACCCACCCCGGACCTGGCAGCACGGAGGTGACCCTACAGAGGTCGAGACTGTCGAAGAGGTAAGTTTGCTGTGGTATTGGCTAGGACATAACCGAGATCAGACTTCTGACTGCCAACTATAGGCATATGCCCGCCACCGAAGCTCTCTTGCAGTTGTTGATCGAATTCGTAGCATAGGGCTGCTTGGACCAAATGCATATGGAACGGAATCGATCGCCGCAGACGAACCCAAAGAGTTGGACGAACAGCGATTGCTCCGAGAGATGACCGAAGACTTTGAGCTTCCACCCAATCGGGTCGTCTCCAACGAATCTTCAACCGCTGCGACAAACAACTCGCAAGTCATCCCGAGTATCGAGCATCAGGATACCAATCTTGGATGCGAGGGGCAGAAGACCCCAGAACCAAATGCTGAGCAAAACGACGATGCCAGCAACCAAACCGAGTTGATCCTGACAAGAGCAAGAAGCTCGGACAGATTCGTACCTGAGGGGCTCTACTACCAAGACTCGGTGGACGGTGACTAGTATTACGCCGCCACTGATGACATGGGATCCGACGTACGAGGATTTGAGGGGGATGAAGAAGAAATCCCGGAGGACTTTACTCCGGGACAGCCAGCCACGGAGGCTTTGATCAAGGAGCTCCGGATAGAGAGACTCGGCGGATTCTTCACAACCCTTGAGAACGTCCGGAGCGAAAGCCCCGAGAGATTGATCGGTAAGTCGGCACATGCTTCTCTGTCTCATAGACTTACTAAGTGCGTAGCTGCCCGCGATCCTAAAGCTGTGTTCACTTGGAGAGATGAAATCGCCGAGTTGACCTCGAACGGCGGCGGGATGATTCGTGACGGCAGAGCAGAACAGCTGTACGAACAAGCTCTCTCAACTAAAGGGAGTGACGGAGAATTGTCTGCCATGGCTTACAAGCCAAGTCGAGTAAGCACATATCCTTTTGTGTCTTTCGGTCTCTCAGCCTTTGATGCTAATATGAAACTCCAGGCTGAGGTTGAAGCAGCTCTCGGGCACCCAGAAGCGCCCGTCATTCAGGGTTGTCAGCCACAAGAGTTTTTCACCGAGTGCGAGCGTATCAAGGAATCTATTCACATAGATTCCCTGGCAAAGGACAAATACATCGCCCAAATGCAACCGGCTATGTCCCGAAACGAAATCATCTTCGCTGAGTGGGATCGAGCGGATGCAGTAGCCTGCATGCACAAGCACAACCAGCAGCAGAGGCTCAAGGAACAAGAGCAAGAGAGCGAAGAAGCCGCTCGTCGCCGACGTCTCAAGATCTACCGAGCTGTCGAAAGAAATATTATCGAGGGCCGGCGCCTTGCGGTCAAAATCAATCGCGAGGCGACCGCCGCCTTTCAGATGTGCGAGTACTTGGACGAAGACTACGAGAGGATGAGGGAGCAAATCCTCCAATGTGCCGAAGAATGTGGCCATGAGCCCACTGACAACCTGCAACATGCCGTCGAGCTCATCCGAAAAACGCAGCAGGAAGAACAAATCACCTACCGCAAGTATGAGGGCTTCGAGTCTGCTGATGTTGAGAGTCCCGAATCCGAGATGGCTGCTCGCTATGGTCGCGATTATCAAGACATCGCTGGTAACCATGTCGACATGACGGTTGATCCAACCAACGAGTTCTTTTGATCGCTCATCTACAGAAATGTGAGACGATGAAGCGTGAAAAATCCGGAAATCGAAAAAAAAAGAGAAAAATATGGACAAAAAATATGAACAAAAAAAAAAGAATCTACTGCAGAGAGAACTGCAAAACCCATCTGACAGGAATACCCCCTGTTTACCTGAGGAACTTTTAAACTACTTGCTCACCTTACTTACCACGACATCTCCGAAAGTCACACGGCATCTCGATAGCTGGCTCTACGTTGGAACCAACATTTAACAACCTTACTACATAAACCACTTGGTGCAGCTGTATAGCGCCCACAGATGCCTAGCTATCTCCCCTTGTACCTATTGTCTTCGTCACGAAGTGCAAGACTACTATCATGATGATACATACTATGATACCCATGATGGGCATACGCCTAAACACGACTCGACGCAGCGATGAGCGCGCGCCATTGGCTTTGCCGTTTGTTTGCTTTTATACTTGCTTTACACTTTGCGATGTTTGTCTACGAGACTGACCTACGATGATATGGACCAAACGCTCCATTCACTTGCAAAGAGTCGAGACAACCCTATCAATTAATCTCGTGCGAAGCTTTTCTTCTACCGTCTACGATAATGAGATGAGAGGGTACTGAGTGCCTCAGAACCTTAGAAGAGTCCTACTGGATACCGAGTACCGATGCAAGGATGAAGATGAGGATTGCTTGTTTGATTTGTTGATTTTCTTTTTTGGAACCGTCTGACTGTTGGTCAATGATTGCTGCCCTTAGCTGAAGAAGCCAGATCAAGATTGTTAAGCCGGCTTTGGTACAGATTGTTAGACTCTGGATTTGAGAGGATGTCTTGGTGAAGAGTAGATACCAGACAGAGCCAGACAGATTAAGATCAGACAGTGAAGATTGATGCGTTGAAAATATTGCTCCTTGTTCAAGTGACGTATGTGAAATCAATATGCTTAGTTATATCATCACCAACGATCCTTCATGATTATTTGCCTTGAGATCTTGTATTACTTGGTCATTAAATTCGTTATCCGCAGGGTATCCATAAACAAACAGCCTTTCAAAGCTCCCATCACGCCCCCTCGTGCTTCACTGTAGTATCGCCCTCTTCTTCATGATGCTCCGTCTGGTCAGCTTGTTCCGTCTCGCCTTCAGCCTTGCCATCTTTGTCCATGACGTTCTCGAACTGCGACCATAGTGCCTCGACCGAGGAGAATTCGTTGCCGACCTGTGCATCCATCTCTATTAGCTTGGGAATGTTCAAGGAGACTGCTATCCATACAGCGGTGACTGCCTCGAGAGATCGGTTTAGCTTGTTGATGTTGGCCAAGACGTGCTCAAAGCTCTTGACAGCGTAATGTTAGCACATATGCTATTGACTACATATGGGGAGGCATGACGTGCCATTGCGATCTCGCCAATCAGAGCCTCGCGCTGCTGCTCAAAGTACGTCTTTTCGTGACCGCCCATCGCGGATGCTGACCTTGAATGGGAGGCCATAGCGAATGTATTTATGTGTGTGTTTTCAAGGCTGTGGAAGGTTGTCGTTGGTTTGAACGCGTTGGCCCGGTGTGAGGAAGTTTTGGCGGGGTTGTTTACTTTAGTTACTTTACAGTGGGTAATGTACCTGTCACTCTAATTATGGTAGTGGGGTTTCGGCTCATTAAGCTCTTGAGCGTCTCACGACATGGACACTTGGACGAAACAGCAGAGTAATGAGTCAGTAGAAAGAATGATAAGAGGTCAAGTTTGCTTACATTATCAACTCCGCTTATCCAATTAATAAAATCAGTCACTGTGTAGGTATATAATTTACATAGAATTCAGACCCGCTCATGCTGCATAGCCTATCGCCTCAGTTGCGCCAAACCCGTGATGGTACTCCTAGAATACGAAGCCTACCTGACTTCCATTGTTCTACCTCCTATAGTGATCTGGAGGAGGCCTTTCGTAGTCATGTGGTCTCAGCCCTCCCCTCGCCATTTCTCTTGGATCTCTTGGATCTCTCGGATCCCCCCTTGGATCAACTCGAGGATCCCCTCGTGGATCCCCTCGTGGATCTCTTGGATCATGACCGGGATAAATCGGTGCTCCTGGCGGAGGCTGGGGTGGCCCGCGAGAGTCGTAGCTGCTGATGGGCGTGTAGCTACGGCCAGGAATCTCTCGAGGTGGGCCAGGCCCAGGAGTAGAGGCATACCGTGGGTATGGTTGCGGAGGTGGCACTGACTCTGGGCCACGCGACACTGTTGGTGGATATCGTCCTTGCATCTGATGCTGCTGCGGCGGCATGCCAGGTCCACCCGCAAAGTAAGAATTACGCCCATCGTCTCTCATGGACATATGGTGAGCTTGCTGAGGCGGAGGCTGTGAGGGTGGTTGTGATGGTGCCCAAGATGGCGCTGGGGTTTGAGGCTTAGACGAGGGGTGTTGCGTAGGCCACGGTTGTTGCTGTTGTTGCTGCGGTGGGGGTTGAGAATTTGGTGGCTGTTGAGATGCCCATCCAGGCGGCTGCTGCATGCTGGAAGGAGGTTGTTGAGGCGGCGGCCATGAAGCCTCACGGCCACCCTGGGTTACTTCTCGTGCCCGAGAGGCCGATGGATGAAGCGCGTATTGCCCTCCTGGCGATCCGGCATGGGTTGGTTGACCCGTTGCAGCGTATGAAGTCGGATAACCCTGGTTCTGGTACTGAGGAGGTCCAGGAGGAGCATATCGGTGGCCACTTTGTGGCGAGTTCGTTCGGCTGTGGCTACTGGGCTGGTAAGGATTCTGCCTATAGTAGTCCCTTTCTGCTGCTGCTTCTAGGGAGACCCCGATGGACGCCCTCGAACTGCCCATGTGCTGAGGCTGAGGGGAATCCGCATATGTTGGCTTGAGGGATGGCATTACTGGGGTTCCTCGACCATAAGGAGAGTAAGACTCTGCCTCGCCCCGTCGCATCTGAGAAGGCGGTGCTGGGCCTGGGAGCGTACGGCCCATGGCCTGGGGCGGGGGAGTAGGTGATGGCCTGGTAGGAGTGCTAGTCACATCACTGACACGTTTGGGTTGTGGAGGAGGATCGGCGTTAAGCAATGACATGATGTTGAGACCTCCCTTACGAGGCTCTGCTGGACGTGGCGCCACTGCCGGTGGTTGAACTGGAGTACCAGTTTGGGGTGTTACCGAGCCATATTGTTCGTGCATCGAACCAGATGACGGCCTGTGCTGGAGAGCAGACATGGGGCGGCTTGATGGAGTGTTCATCTGAGGTGACCGAACAGGGGTTTGCTCGCCCATTAGGTTCCGCACCGGTTGCACAGGAGCTTGTTGCTGCAAAGGAGGAGCATAAGATGGAGGGCGTCCAGGCTCTTGTGGCAGCCTTGCCAGCGGCTGGCCCCCAAGACTTCCTTGTTGACGATGCCCAAACGGTTCGTAGCGATGCGGCTGTGGGGTCACTTCAGGCTCCTGCTTGACCCGTCTTTCTGACTGTCGAGCCAATTCAAGCTGTTCCTGTTCGATCCGCTGCATTTCCATCTTTTGACGTTCCATTTGAGCATTGTGTTCGATCATAGCTTCACTCCGGGCTGGCTGTAGAGGCTGCGCGGCAGCCAGAGGCCGCTGCTCCCGTGGTTCCGAACCGGGAGGTCTTGAGGAAGCCTTCTGCGGAAGAGGTACCCGGACACTTTGCTCACGTTCTCGCTCTCGCTCTCGCTCTCGCTCTCGATCGCCGTCAGGAAATCCGAACTGCCGTACAGGTGCTCTCAAAGGCCTTGGACCTGGGGACATAGTCTGAGTTACTGGCTGGGTGGTTGAATGTTGTCCAATAGACATGGGTTGCTGTTGAGGTTGGACAAGCGGTTGCTGCGTAATAGGCGCTTGGGTGATGGGGCTGCCATACATGCTAAAAGGTTGGCCACGAGGGGGTTGAACTGACGGCTCCATCTTGGGCTGTGACGTCTCTCCGTGCAGGTCGATACCTGGGGCAACAGCTAACGGCCGAGAAGCTGCGGCTGAACTGTCATATCTCCGCCCTCGCCCTCCTGTTGATGGTTGTGGGGGATCGGGCAACTTGTCGCCTATAGCTCTCTTCCTGTCAGCTTCCTGGACAAGCACCTCCCACTCGGCCTTGCCCTGGTCCTTCTGACGGACGAAGTAATTTTTCACCTGTCGAGCGCATTAGAAGTGGACCTACGTGAAATAGTCAGAACTTACCATGACTGCGGTTTTAGAACCCATATGGGCTGCAATCCCTGTCCAATCCGAGCCGAACGAGCGCAGGAGGAGCGGGAAGTCATTAGATTCAGACACGCTCCAGTAGCTAGATGCCTGAGTAGGCGCCTTGCGCTCCGACGGCGGGTGGGCTAGGTTGAATGTAGCCATTGCAGGCTGAGGCGGTGGGTCAGGCCGAAGTGAAGGTGCTGCCATGACTTCGGAGATGGAGGATGGAGCAACTGACTGCTGTCGTTCGAGGGTTTGGATAGGTTGTTGGGGTTGTTGGGGCTGTTGTTGCTGCTGCTGTACGGAGAAAGGGAGCTGCATACCAGCGGGGTGCTGCTCGAACTGACCTGGGAGACGATGGGATTCGGCGGCTGGGAGTGGAGTTGAAGGGCCATCGGTATTGAGCGCTCTGGAGTTTGACCTCGATCGTCCCTTGCCAGGCCCAGGGGCTGCGGCCAATGTTTGGTTCGCTTTGGCTGCCTTGGGCTCCTTTTCTTTTGGGCCTCTTCGCCTCTTTCTCCCATCCACTTTCTCGGGATGGTCGACCTTCGCGGACCCGCCACGTCTACCCGGTGTCGCATTGGGTGTTGAGTTCTCTGTGTCAACTGGAGGCTGTTCGAAGCCCCATGTAGGTGCCGCCGCTCGTCGTGGTCGTCGCCTCTCGCCATTTTCTCCTGTATCGTGGTTCTCTTCCGTTTCTCCGTCTCCGTTGCCAAGTTCCGACACCAATGCACTAGATCGTTGCTTCGCTTTGCCCTTTCTGCGCCTCTTAGGCTGCTTCTTGAGTTTCTCCTTCAGATTAAGGTTCTTCTTGTTCATGTAGTAATACTGAATACAAGAACCAAAATCACGATGCGGAATCGCTTCGGCAACCCGACCCCATTGCTTAGGTGCTTCCAGATATCTCTTCTCAAACAAGCCGGCTTCTTCCTCAGTGAAGTTATTAATTGGAGGCAAGACCCGCCACGCTGATACCAACCGGTCAACAGGCGTGAATCCGCTCTTATCGAGGTATTTGGTGTTGTCCTTCTCTTCCTGGTTCCAAATCATGTTCGGAATGATGGCTTCTTTATCAGTGCGATACTTCTCCTGCTGCATTCTAAGTTCGCGCTCTTTCCTCTCCTCGTCCTCGCGCATTGATGCTTGCAAGACTCGTTCCAAGTCTCTTTCGGTTGCGAAACGACGTCCACGACCACTTCCCTCATGTTTTGGTTCAGGGGTTACGGTGCCTGTAATTTCAATGCCTGTAGACACCGAAAACTTTCCACGACTTTTGACAGCCGCTGGATCATTCGACATTGTAAAACCAAGGTACCGTTCGTAGTTGTCCTTGTAGATCTTCCTGTCGTAGTCCTGTTCAGCCGACTTCTCCAAATGCATCTTGTCGAGGTGCTCGACCACAAACTCGTCTAATGCAATGCTGGAGTCGAGGGTCTTCAAGAAAGCACTATCCTTATCCCAAGGCATGCAGCTGTAGTCAGGTAGACTATCGATTGGAGGCGTGGTCATATACTGTCGAACGGTATCGAGGTTCATAAAAGAATCGTCTTCAGACTCAGTCTCATCGTCGTCTACCTGTGACGGCGTACTAGGTGGTTTTGATGCCGTTTCCGTCGTTTGCAAAACCACATTCGGGCACACCACAGAAACAGGAGCACCTTCAATTGCGGCCTGTCTATGCCCAAGAGCTTCGGCGTTCTCTATTAGATTCTCGGGGTGGGGCTCAGTGAAAGGCTCCGCAGGTTTCTCCGAAATAGCATCATCTGATTTTGCCGGAGTAGGCTCAGGGAGGGCTTCGGTTGGCTTCTCCACCAGCGTCTGTGCAGGGTGTACGCCATTCGCCTCTGGAGTGTTGTCACTTGGCTTGTCCTTATCAGACTTCTCCTTGTGAGTATCCTCGGACGCCCCCAGAGGTGTTTGTTCCATCTTCTGAGGCTCAAGTGACTCTATAGGCGCAGTCTCACTTGCTATGGAAGGCACACCCATGGCCTTCTTGTTAGAAGGAGGTGGTGGACCATCGGGTGCGACTCGATCAGTCTCAGTAGGAGGCTCGTCGATATCCATAGCTCCTGACTTTGGCTCAAGTTCAGGTGCAATGGACATCTCAGTATCCTCGTTCTCAGCCTTTGGTAGAGATCTCTCTGTATGATTCTCTTCCGTTATTTCGGTAGACTTTCCGAGAGACTCTTCGACAGGCTTCTTGATGGGGTTCTCGATACGTTGTTCGTCAGACTTCTCGATATGACTTTGATCGGGCGTCTTGTTCAGATTCGGAGCAGCCTCTTCGTGAGTACTGTCGTCAATTTTCTCGCCAGCTGCCTTTGCAGCATGTTCGATGGGCCTTTCTCTAGTCTCCTGACCTACTTGTGCCGCGGATTCTGGAGCGGGGGCAACTTCAGCAGGCTCCTCAGAGCCCTTGACTTGAATAGAATGCTCACGCTCAGGATCCAGCTCGGCCTGTACCTCCTGATGCAGTTGCTTTGGTTGTTCGCAATCAACCTTGTCCGTGCTGTCAGCCGCATCGGCCATTTCCACATCTTCCCTTGCCTGCTCGATAGGTGGTGGGTCATGTATCTTTTCAATGACGCGCTTATTCACTGCCTCTGGCAGCTTTTTCACCATTTTGAGTAGTCCCTCCCCTTCTCCGATTATCTTGACCATCGAGCCGTGAGATAGAGCTGCAAACCGGGCAATGACTTGAGTTGGCAACTTTGGTTTTTCCAGTTTGCTTAGTTCAGCCTCGGTCTTCCCAATCTCCATATCGAAATAGTCGGCCATATCATCATCATCGTCAGATTCGGAGTTCTGTTCCACAGGTGCTGGTTTCGGGGGAACTTCGAACCTGACCGCTCTGATTATTGGTTGCGAGCGCTTTCTTCGAGGTGTTTCCTTTGGAGCTTCTCTTGGGTCCCTTGCGCGTATTTCTGACTCCTGGCTAAATCTAGGCATGTTCTCCATGGTAGGTGAAGGGCCAGATCGATAAGAATCCCGTCTGGAAGCATTAGTAGGTCGCGTGTCTCTATCCATCGATGCCCTGGCTGATTGAGACTCCCGTTCGGACTTGACGGTGATTTCTCCAGGTTCCGCGCTATAATTAGTTCGCGCACGATTATCGTAATGCGGTTCCGACTTCGCATCGCTACTGCGTGGCCGCCTTTCATCATCGTGATAATGATCATACTGAGAGCTGCCGCGTCGTAAAGGCGGTCGTTGTTGTACAAAGCTTGGTGACCTCATCAACTTGGGAGAGTCAGGCCCCTTCTTTAGATTGGGATTGATCCACTGCTTGCTGGAAGGCCTTGGTGGAGGCGGCTGCTGGGCTCTGGGACCAACTGGAATCGAGGGGCTATCATGCATCATGCCTTTCCCAAGACCGACTGACGGCATTGTTGGGTCGTGACCAGCTGACGGGGGGCGATCATTGAAAGCGCGGGGGGCTGTCGGGGGGATTTTTGCAGCAGCGCTGGCTGAAACATAACCCTCTCCAACACTCAGTCCTCGATTAGGAACGGGTCCGAAAGTAGATGCAGAGGGTGCGCCAGGAGGCGGTGATACCTCTTTGCTGGAAAGTCCCGAGTCGTGTCCGGCATTGGCACGAGCCTCTAATTTGTTTCGGAACAGTTCGCGGTCGCGGGGGTCACGATCGTCTCGAACGTCTCGTCGGGTATCTGGGTCAGCATAGCGATCCATCCGGTCCATCCGGTCCCTGTCATCACGATCCCTTGCCCAGCGACCCTCCTGAGACCGACTGCGTGGGTAGCGATCACCTCTATCATCCATATAAGGCCCTCTGCCGCGACCTCGCTCCGAAGACCAGTCACCTCTCCCACGACCTCGTCCTCGGTGGAAGCCCCCACCGCGAGGGTAGGGTGCCATGCCGAACTGGGGATCGGAGGAAGATGATCCTGCCGAGGGAGGGCCTCCGTCTCTTGAACCTCGTCGAGATCTATCGGCGTCTACTCCTAAAGGGCCATCGCGGTCTCGAAAATCCCTTGTTGGTGACCTTGCACGACCGATAGGTGAGCGCCGTGATCTGAAATCTCTTGGCTCCCGCCAATCTCTATCGCGCTCGCGATCCCGGTCGCGTTCACGGCTTCGATCATCATGGTACCGGTCACGGAAATCGATGTCCCTATCTCGGCCTCGATCTCGGCTGTCGTCTCTTGAAGACCATCCACGACCGCGCCCTCGTCCACGGCCACCACGAAACTCCCCTCCGAATCCCCCACCTCGAGGGCCACTAGGCGCATCGATCAAGGCTTTTGGTCCACGAGGTGGTTCGCGTCGTAATGGGTCACCAAAATCACGTCCTGGCTGAAAACCACCATTACCTGCTCGGGCGTCAGACGGTCGGCGTCTGTCTCCGTCGTTATATTGCGGAGTTCGGTCAAATCGGTCAGGCGAGCGGTCACGGGGTGATCTGGACCGTTCATAGCGTGAGTATCTCGAGGCCCTAGATGGATGAAGTCAGCATGAAGACGATCCGCAGGGGGCGAACGGTGTAAGGACCGATTCGTGTGGTGATATTCAGAGTCTCTCCTTCGCCGCATAACTAGAAATGAAGATGATGGGATGGGGCGATTTTTCATACATTTCTCAAAGGCCGTAGGATGCCTCAAGGAAGTGGTGATTTATAGGCAACCCATAAACCCAGTTATGCAAAAGTCAAAATTATGACTCCGAATATTGTGCGCCACGTAAAGCCCCGTAAGTTTAACACTGAGGAAATCGACTCGTCGAGATTTACAAAACTTTCGCAGGCCTTTGTGTCGCCGTGTCGTACCGAGATCGTTGACGTCGCGTCTCGGTTACCAAAAAACACCCTTAACCCGTCGAATGAATGGGGTATCAAATAAGACAGTCAAAACAGACGTATAGCTTATTATTATATGCGAGCACCGTGTCCGAGACAAGTATATCGCGTTGAAATGAGGGTCGGTATGCAAAGGCGGCAATACCTTTTGCGATAGAGGGGATGATGGTTGGATGTAGGTTGAAGGTTTGAGGATCGAAATCAAGCCTCAGGCGTGCATTTGGATCCTAGGGGCCTAAGCTTAAGCGACCCCGTCCTACAAATTGGAATGGACACACTGTCGCATGGCGCTTAGTGGTGGATGGAAGGGCTCCTCAGCGAAAGTCCAGGGGCCTTGACCCAGAATTGCCGTGAGGCGCTAGACCACAAATAGATCTGCCAGTGGAGGGATACATGCACACCCACTTTTGAAGCCCCGATGGACCCCGCCGTTTTTTTCAATGTGGAGCCCGGAGCCGTGATCTTCTCACGGAACAAATCATGAAGATAAGGTCAGAGCCACAACGTTATTAACGAATCATAGAATAAGTAAAGAATCTTTAATGAGAAAAGCATATCTTATGATACATTGCCATTGGGAAAACTCGTTTCATTTTCAAATCTTTTACTCATCCTGACGTAGTGTTCCACAGTTGCTGTGTTTTCGATTGGCCGTTAAATTCTGTGTTGCCCACACCATTTTACCTACAAACTTACGACTCGAAACCTGCGACTCACCACTTACATCAACATCTTGGGCGCGATCTCAACGGCAATGACTTCCAACCCCGATGCTCCGCCCTCGGCGGCCACAGAGGCCGTCTTGGTCAAGTCTGAGGAGATGCCTGCTGACGCTCAGAAAGTCGAAGAGTTAGACTTCAACAAGTTCAAAGGCCCCATCACTGCAGAGAATCTCTTTGAGGGCATGCGTCACATGGGCTTCCAAGCGTCTTCTATGTGTGAGGCCGTGAGGATCATCAATGATATGGTACGTTTCGGTCCAGACACTCTATACTAGAGTTTCAATACCTTGGCTAACAACTGACAGCGTGCCTGGCAAGATCCAGAGACGGGGGACAAGACCACAATTTTCTTGGGATATACTTCCAACCTCATCTCATCAGGCCTTCGTGGTGTCCTCCGTTGGCTTGTCGAGCATAATCACGTGTCATGTATTGTCACCACTGCTGGTGGCATCGAAGAGGATTTCATCAAGTGCCTTGGTGATACATATGTTGGTTCCTTCAGTACCCCTGGAGCCGAACTCCGCCGCAAGGGTCTCAACCGCATTGGAAACCTCGTTGTTCCTAATGCGAACTACTGCGCCTTCGAAGATTGGGTCGTCCCCATTCTCGACAAGATGCTTGAGGAGCAGGAAGCTAGTAAAGGCACTGAGGAAGAGATCAACTGGACGCCATCAAAGGTAATTCATCGTCTAGGTAAGGAGATCAATGATGAGCGATCCGTCTATTACTGGGCATACAAGAACAATATCCCAGTGTTCTGCCCCGCCATCACTGACGGAAGCCTCGGCGACATGCTCTATTTCCATACTTTCAAGTCCTCGCCCCTTCAACTGAAGATCGATCTGGTTGAGGATATCCGACGCATCAACACCATTGCCGTCCGCGCCAAGCGGGCCGGTATGATCATTCTGGGTGGTGGTATCATCAAGCACCACATTGCCAATGCATGCTTGATGCGTAACGGTGCCGAGTCGGCGGTTTACATCAACACAGCACAAGAATTCGATGGCAGTGATGCGGGTGCTAGACCAGATGAGGCTGTATCGTGGGGCAAAATCAAAATTGGAGCTGACAATGTGAAAGTAAGTCAGCAAGTCTCTTCTACTCCTGCTAGCCACTGACCATTCACAAGGTATATATGGAGGCAACAGCATGTTTTCCGTTTATTGTGGCAAACACTTTTGCAAAGGACATTGGAAAGTCTGACCAATAGAAAAAAAAAGAATAGAACGTAAAAGTATGTCAAATAAAATGTATTACAGGCGCGGACAACATATGCTCATCCGCCATCACAAAGACATGATTGACAAAACAACCGGATTGCTCCAAATAACTCCAAACCAGACACTAAAGCAACCGATTTAGAATACAATCAGTCTCCTAGTCGCTATTGATTTGGAAATTCCCTAACGCTGAGATCACTTTTTGTGAGTGCAAATGCGAACCCATGTGCCTGGGTAGTTGCCTTCGATTATTCGTCGCCGTGTCTAAGGCTCAATATCAACTCTCGCCTTTTTTGCTGGAGGCTCGTCGATGTCGTTGTCGGGCATGTCTTGCCCCTGTCCCGGATCAGAGGCACTGCATGTCTTCATAGCTAAATCTTGGGCCTGTCGGGCTTCTTGGGCAGCTCGCCGTTCGGCCTTTTCTTTCTCAATCTGACCACGAGGTCGATATCGTCGTTTGTTTCTCTGTCGACGCTCTTCTTTGAGCCTGGCGACTTCTGCTTCTTCCTCCTGTTGGCGGTGGATCGCATCGAGGTCAATAATCTCCCGGCCCATACTCTCGACGGCCATCCGCCCTTCGTCTAGCGTAGGCCAAGGGTTGAGAACTCCCCCCTTTCTTGTCATCATCCAGTTCACGACGTCGAAGCCGTCAACGGTCCCATCCCCACGTTGAACAGCCATGCATCCTTCGCGCCAGAGGGCGATCTCTTGGCGTGTAGGTCGCTCCCTGGGGCAAGGCGGGAAATGGTCGGGGAGGGAAGGAGTTTCCGAGCTTACGGGGCTTTCCTTGCCACTTTGCGAATCGTCGCTGCCATTTCTTTCTGGGGATCGAATTTTCGGGATTGGGAGCAGACCCTTGGTATTGATTGTTGGAGAGATAGTTGATTCACGCTCGTCATCGCAAGTGTCCTTAACTGGGGTGAGGGGGGTATCCTCTTGCACATACGGCTCTCGGGCATCATCAGACGAGTCGGGAGGAGAGTTCATCTCGGTGGGCGATGTCACAACATCTTCTGCAGGTTCGATGGACAACTGAGGTCTAGGCACAGCCCGTGAACCTAAAAGTAAGAGTTAGGGGACGCAATCAAGAGATGCAACATCAAAAAGTATCAGACTCACCAGGGCGGAGACCGAAGTCTCGTTGGACGGCGTCTCGGCGAATACTCATGATATAGTGCTGTGTTTGGAAACACGGGCGCGACGTTTTCTTGGATAGATCAAATGTTCACTGCGACCGGTGGGTGCTGATGCGATCATAAGAGGCGGCGAAAGGCAAGTTGTGATGAACGCAAATGCTCCCGTGGATTTGAGCAAATGTGAGAGGAAGAAAAAGGTTTGTGTTATTGATAGTAAGAGAAGTGATGTGACAGCAAAGGTCGAGAATTTATGTGAATGAATCAGAATACCTTTGGTGCTAAAGGTAAAGTTGATGGCTTCCATTTTCTATCACTGGCAGAAACTGCGAGTCTGCCTCTACGTCCCAACAGTATAGTAGGTCAAGGTAGGTACCGACCGCCTAAGCACCCCTGAAGACCCAGACCTTTTCAGAGAAACCCTCAGACTTCCCCGATGCTCTGCTTGAACTGCTTCAAAGCAGAATTCCATTCAGCTGTTCCATCGGTCTCCGCCCAAGCGGCAACCTTCTCGATACCTTCAAGATCATCTTTCATGTGGTTTTCGGTCGTTGTTCCATCCAGAACCGTCACGCCTTCAAGCCCCAAGACCAAAGAATAGTACGCAGCTACCTCGGAAATTCCAGCGTTCTCTGCGACCATCTTAACTGGCTTGGTAGCAGCGAGCCTGGGGTTGGCGCTGAAAGTCCAGAATGACTGGAAAGCAATGCATTGCTCTCGACAGTAGGCTCTGAGATCTACCTCGAAGTTGGTGTCAGGGTAGAAGCGGTTCTGGACAAGACTTGGTTTAACAGTGACAGCATCGTTGAGTGCTTTGAGGATTGGAAGTGTTGTGTTAGAGATGCCTAGATTCCGGATCTTGTGAGGTACGTATGTCTCCAGCGTCTTCCACGCAGTGATAGTTTCCTCGAAAGTTCTCAAGGGGCTATGCAAAAGCACGCTGTCAAAGTAAGGTTCCTCGCCTTCAACGGTGAAGTAAGTCAACGATGACTTAATAGATTGATGAATCTTATCCACAAGCGGTGCATCAAAATCATAAGGGGCATTCTCATCTTGGTTCCCTGGAGGAGAGAACTTCGTTTGCAGCTGAGGACAGGTTAGTGCCCAGGCTGTTGATGTGTATAGTGACGGAACCTACAAAGAGTCCTTCACGTTTAACAAGGCCGTCCTTGATAGCTCTTTGCACACCCTCCCCAACGCCCTTCTCATTATAATGCTTGGGTTGTCCTGCTGTATCGACGCCGCGAAAACCGTGCTTGAGAGCTAAATAAACAAGATCTGCTGATCTGTCCTTTTTCCACGCTGTGCCATAAACCAGCTTCGGCATGGCGGTAGACGAGCCCTTGAGGGTGAGGTCTTTGGCTAGTTTGGCTGCCATGTTTTTATAGGACCACTGAAAAGAGAAGATGAGATGGAGTTGGCTCTATAAGTACCCGACTGGTTTATTGGTGTTGGCAGAACCCTGTGAGAGACAGCGCTAGAGGTGTATTTGAAATGTGAAGAGGTGGAGTTTGGAGTAGGTTAAGCTGGTGATTTTGGTTAATTACGCCATGTTGAGCCTCATACCACCTCAATTTCAACGACCAACACATTACTAGGCAGCCAATCATTGACTGCAAACCTTGAGGGTCCCCCGCGCATAGACATGCAGTTTTTGGTTGATAGGTCCAGGGTTGCGGCCGTCTAACTGAGCCGATGCCTTTGTAAAACAATAAACTTCAAGCTGAGCGTGAGACAACGCTGAGCTACCTTATTCAAACACAATTGGGGAAGGTGTACAATAGATTCGTGTTCGACGAACTTTGAGACTATGTTGGTCTGGAAATTAAGCGGACATAAGCGGCTGATGTAAGTCAGTTTATAGTTGACGTCGATATTCTCGTCTTCAACCCCCGCATTGACGCGGGGTTGAGGAATCGCAATCTATGGACAGTATCAAGTGCAAATATTCACGATCGATGAGTCACGCCGTCTAAACAAGCCGTGTTCTGTTGATCGGCGATCTTACAAGATAACTGTTGCTCAGAGTCTTCCTAAAGCTGTCTAGTATTGAACAACGGGCCGTATCTCCGGATATGCAAAGTGAAATGCATCTCTCCACAAACCGCCTTGGACATGATTGGATTGGATTGAATCTTGTAGTTGCCCCGCCATAGCTCTGAGGGGTCGGAGCTCATCAAGATACGTAACGTCACTTGAGCTGTTGACTCTGAGAATACTTATCAACCTCCTCTTTTCAACATCTTGGTCATTTGCATGACATATCAGCTTCATCGCTAATTAGCTGTAATTATGGCTCCCTACACTGCTAAATGGGGTATCTTGGCCACTGGTGGCATCGCTGAGTGTGAGTTCAGCACTGTAACACGATGGACAAGGCACTAAAGCTCCCATCATAGGCTTCACAAAGGATATTCTTACAGATCCTGCCGCTCGCGACGTCAACGATGTACAACATGAGATTGTCGCCGTTGCCTCATCCAGCTCCGTCGACCGCGCACGCGACTTTATCAAGAAGATTGATGGCCCCTCATCCGCCGCTGTCTACGGCTCGTATGCTGAGCTAGTCGCCGACCCAAACGTTGACATCATCTATGTTGCTACACCTCATAGCCACCACTTCCAGAATGCTATGCTGGCCCTTGAGGCTGGCAAGAATGTTCTCTGCGAAAAGGCACTCACCGTTACTGCTGTACAGACCAAGAAGCTGTACGAGGTCGCCAAGTCCAAGAATCTCTTCTTTATGGAGGCTGTCTGGACACGATACTTCCCTCTCAGTATCAAGATTCGAGAGTTGATTCAGTCTGGTGCCATTGGCACTGTTTATCGTACATTCGGTAAGAAGAATGCCTGTCGAGGTTAGACGATAAAGCTGACCCCTCCTATAGCCGACCTCTCGTTCAACAAGAATACCGATAGCCAAGATCTTGACTTTCCTGACTCCAACCGCATGGTCAATCCTGATCTTGCAGGCGGTGCTTTACTCGATCTCGGCATCTACTCCTTGACCTGGGTCTTCCAATCTCTCTATCACGTTCAGCCTGAGACCGAAAAGGAGGCCCCAAAGGTTGTGGCCTCCATCAACAAGTATCGCACAGGTGCCGACGAGTCCACGAGTATCATTTGTCAGTTCCCTAAGCACAACTCTGTCGGTATTGCGACTACCTCGCTGCGTATCGCCACCGACGTCGACGGTCTCTACACTGGTGGCCCCGCGATCCGTATCCAGGGCTCTCAGGGGGAAATCCAGGTTACTGGTCCTGCGTTCCGGCCGACCGAGTACAAGGTGATCAAGTCGGACGCCAATGGTAAGGTGGAAGTAGTGAATTGCCCAATTCCCACAGATCCTAAGCGCAACAACTGGGGCCACGGTATGTTCTGGGAGGCGGATGAGTGTGCACGTTGCCTACGGGATGGCAAAAAGGAGAGTGCTTCAATGCCTTGGTCAGAGAGTATAGTCATCATGGAGGTCATGGACAGCGCACTCAAGCAGGGCGGCGTGTCCTACCCCGATCTCATCACCACTGATGTCTTCGACCCCAACAGTCCTCTCAATACTGGCAAAAAATGAAGATATGACATGTAATGTTGGGCATAATACTAGAATTTATGATGGAATAAAAGTTCGAGGATATGCAGGGAAAATCACAGCATTGAACTGTACCACGCACCTGCGTCAATGCGTCGAGTAACATGTGAACTCTCACCACTTGCATAAGATGCGTACTACATGCATCGTCGGAGATCACCATCCTGGCGCTACAGGCGGGTGCTTGAGATTAACGGTTCGTGTCAAAAGTGACATGACAAGGAAAGGTCATTGGGTTTCAAAAGCAACCACCAACATCTGACGAGTCTGCCTTGACCGGATGACAAGGAACAATAAAGCAAGAGAGGAAAATTGGCGCCTGGTGGATTTATTCCCCTCCATGTTGCATTGGCCCCTGGTGCACATCTCATCCAGGCCAAGACACCAATTTACACGTTTCTCTCCTGAAGCACAAGTTCGAGACTCGAGTCTCAGCTTATGATGACGTGCAGCGTACCTTTGAAGCGAGCGGGAGCACCCATGCCCACAGCTCACAACCCCTGGCATGAACGGCTTATTATCAATCGTTGAAGATTATCCCAGCCATGCATGCCCAACTTGACACGGGAGGGGGTACAGAAGATGCCCGAAATGTGTTCCATAAGCAAGGCACGGACTTGTTGGTTCCTAATGACCGAGTGGCGGAAGACTCGCGTCGTGTGAATGGGGTGATGAGATGTGAAAGCGAGTGATGAGAGAGATGAGATTGTGGGGTCCACGATATAAAGACACCGTTGGAACAAGGTATCTTACTTATCCTTACATAGGTACCCTGAAAAGAAGCTTTGAGGCCTGGAGGCGGATCCGAGGTGTTCGTGACAAGGGGCCTCAAAATCTAACAGGGGATATAAGAGAGGTGTTTTTTCATGTACTTCATATGTAATTTAAACCTGATCGCGACACTTCAATCCTTGACGCAACCAACTGACTGCATTGTATTTTATAGTGTCAGAATCATCAACTTGGCACTCAGCCACCAATATACCGCACTCGCACGGGGCAATGGTTGGTTTGGTCTCACTGCTAACCTAGCAAATTAATAAGCCTGGTACCTACGGAGTAGAGTTACTTGAATCATCAGAGACATTTATTTGTAGGAGCCATTATTCATGACTGATGACGGTTGTATGGTAGTAATGGGGTGAATATGTTCCTTCAAGCCACAAGACGACGCTGGAGCCCCAAAACATGACTCCACTAAATAGTACTACTGTGTGATGGTAGGTACCTGAGGTGAGGTAGATAATCGCAGACCACACACACTACTAAATTACCCCAGTTGAGCCCAGCCCAACACAACCCAGACCAGGGCATCCACTCACTATTCGGACATTGAAGAAATTAGTTAGCATCACAAGAAACGTAAACAACCAACTCAATCATAACCTCATCTCTCAACGCTCAGACGCAACAACTTCACACCCCCTCCCTCGTCCTCTAGGCCATCTCAGATACATCCGAGAGACAAGGAAGATTATACTCCACAAGGCGCCCTGTAGGTAGAGAACCTGCACGGAACCTTTCATCGTCTTCATCATGGCAAGTGCTTCATCGGCCACGCCGGCTGGAGATCAAGAGGACAGGCCACCCAGCTCCCAGGCACAAACCAACCAGACATTGGCCCCCACAAACTCAGAGTCCTTCTCGCAATCTGCAGCGGAAGAGGCGCCAGAGACGTACGAGGCCACCCACGTTCACGCAGTCTACGAGGCCATCGCACCGCACTTCTCGGCCACCCGCCATAAGCCTTGGCCTCGGGTTGCCAGCTTCTTGCTATCTCAACCGCCTGGTAGTCTCGGTCTCGACGTGGGATGCGGCAACGGCAAGTATCTGCGTGTCAACCCGTCTGTCCACCTGCTTGGCTCCGATCGGAGTCCAGCTCTCGTCCAGCTCGCCCGGACTGAGCTGAGACGGCCTCGGGAAGACGGTGTCGAGCATGATCCTAGAGTATCTGATGTAGATGTTGCTGTCGCCGATGGCTTCGCGCTTCCATACCGCAATGGAGCTGCTGACTTTGTTATCTGCATCGCTGTTGTGCACCATATGTCGACACGCGAGAGAAGACAAGCCGCAATTGCTGAGTTACTGGCACTCGTAACTCCCAAAGCCGGCCGTGTGCTCGTCTATGTGTGGGCTCTGGAGCAGGCGTCAAGCCGTCGCGGGTGGGACGCGAGCAGTGACCAGGATCGCCTGGTGTCGTGGGTGATGCGGAAGCCAAAAGGTCAAGAAACCGGAGGCACGTTCCAACGCTACTACCACCTGTACAAGGAGGGTGAGCTTGAGGAGGATGTCAAGGCGGTTGGGGGCATCGTTGTAGAGACCGGCTACGAGAAGGATAACTGGTGGGTGGTATGTAGTCGACCGTCGTGAGACCTCATCAACGGTAACTTGCGGCGCAAGGCAAGATCTTATAGGCGTTACGAAAAAAAAAAAAGTTCTGGATACCTTACGCATATGGTTACCAATCTTGAAAGGAATCTTTCACCGACATTTACGCTGCATGTTTCGCTCTTGTCCAACCATGGAAGAGTACTTGACCGTCTTCAGGCTGGTAACATATTCCAGGTATTGCTCAACCAGAGTAACAACGCTAACTGTACATTCCATCTATGTCGATAACTTCTCTATCATATCTTCATATGTGTCTATCAATGGGAAAGGGGTACTAAACAGGGAAAATGCAACCGCTGTACGTCAAACAACACTGTCTCTCTTCTAACTCCGGTTTCCTGAGGTCATCCTTGACCTGGCCCTTCCTGATGCTTCCATAGCCAGGTCTTCAAACAACCAGTATCCAGTGCCATGCAGATGCCTCTGCTGGCCAATGCAAATTGTAATGACATAATAAAAAAGACAATTCAAAGAACCGAAATGAGAAGAAAAAAACACACCAATGGTTTCCCCAACAAGATTTTCTCTACATTAAGTCATGCCCACATTCCATCCTATCCAATCCATCCCAGTCCGTCGTTAAAACCCATATGCTTATGTTCGGTATGCTTCAATCAGACCCGAAGGCAATAGACTAGATTGCCCATAAGTCAAAAGAAAAGAAAAATGCTGTTCTGTTCCTGTCCGTGTAGTTATGCAATCCCATGCTCTTAACACCATCATAATAATTCGTACATTCTTTACCGCACTCAATAACCCGCATGGTCGCCTTATGAGACGAGATGCAAGACAAATGTCCTAGGAGACTCAAGGGTCACCCATCAAGCGCTCATATAGTACAGCTGCCTCAGGCGTGGCAGGTTATGTAATTCGCCGCCGCTGGTTCGCCTCGTGCGGATATTCATCTGGGGAAGCTCTTCGTTTGGACCCGGCCGATTCCATCGAGTAACCAGCGAGTGTCGAATACAGAGGGCCCTGACCTACCCCGGTTATAGGTCCCATATTAGGCACTGCAGCAGGTGTACTATAGGGGCTGACTCCTCCAGTAAGTTCAGCGACTCCAGGAAGCATACCAGCTGTTCGAGGTGGTGGCTGGTTCTGGATCGGGGCCAAACCTGGCCCTGGTACATAATGAGCTTCAGCAGGATCTGGAACCATGGACAAAGGAGGCGGCGGAGGAATCGACTCTCGGCGGGGAACCATAGTGCGGCTGCTGGCAGGCATTGGTGGAGGTCTGTTGTACACAATTCGAGGCGATGGTACTCCAAGATCGCGAGGCATACTGACTTGGGGCTGCGAGTGAATGTGGCTGCGTGAGGGGGAGCTCCTGTGACTGTTGTTTCCCTCGACATTGACTGCAGCTAGAGAGAAAGGGATAACACCTGCACGTCTAGCCATATCTGCCTCACCAAGCTGCCAATGCATGGCTTCTGCTGCTCGCCAGGGCACTGCCATCTCTTCTGCAACTTTTGCCCACATTTCTGGTTTGAATCTGAAGTCCTGTCAGTATGTTTCCTAAAAGTTCAATGGCTTATGCCGCTCTCTTACCTCTCGTAAAGCCTGGCAAGTTTATTCTTGCGCTCTTCGTCCCATTCACTCCGTCTTTCGAGGTAGTTCTGATAGTGTAGGCGGCAGCTGATGGCACTCCGTCCGGGTAGACGCTTTGAGATATCCTCCCACTTCATATTACGTCCTCGAAGCTCGATGATAAGGGCATCTTCCTCCGGTGACCACTTGCTCTGCTTCTTCACGGGTGGCTGATCTGTAGCATGGGGGTGCATGCCGCGTCTTCCAGACATCTGTGTCGAAGCTACCTGCGGTGGTGGCGCCACATGCGCAACAGGCCGTGGTGGAGCTGGCGTGGCCTTGGGAGGAAATGGTTGATAAGTGGGAGCTAGAACTGGCTGGGTCTGATGAAACGGCGAGGAAGGAGGTTCATGAGATCCAGATGCCTTCAGAAGAGCAGCAAAGTCTAACGCGACAGACTGACCATCCAGTCTTCCCGCGTATGGACCGTTAGCATATGAGCGAGGCGTGCGCCCCCGCTCGAGACGGTCTTCTACACCCACGATGGATGGCGGTAACTCTGCCCGCAAGAGGCAGAGTGGAGACTCGCTCTTGAGTTGGGCCAGCTCGGCGACTTTCTCTGGTTGTGTTGGTGAAGAAATGTCTGTTGCAGCGGCTCCTAGAAGCCTGGTGCTGCTTAAAGGCGTTGTATATCTGGTGTCACAAAACCCCTATGTTTCTTTCCACTGTACAGATGGTTGAGTCGGTTGGAGGTGCGTGAACTGTGTCCGTGAGATCGAGGTGAGGTAATTAGTTTGCTCCTTGAAACCTCCGGGAATGAAGTCACTTGTGTTTATGTCGCCCTTAGTGTCTATAAGTCTTGGAGTGTAGTAATGGAGGCCTTCTCGTATTGACTGATGCGTAGTGGTGGGCAGCTGGGTTAGGTATCGACACAGTTGGGCTCTGTCAGGTACCGGGTTGCCACAAAGATGCAAAAAGAGAAAGAACTGTCTCGGGAGGCAACAGTGATGGTTGTTCAGATCATAAAGCGTGGCTCCAAGGCGTTGATGGGCAGATGGCAATGTGATTGGTGACGTCCAGGGTTCTCCCCAGCCAATGGATTCGGATAGGATGATATGGTGAGGCAGAGCAAGTCGTGGGGCGCCAATTGAGGTAAATGAGGCCAAGGTAAGGCTTGTTATCTCAGAAGCTATTATCGAAAGCCGTGGGGAGAGTAGAGAATAGATGAGATGGCAATAGGTAGGAGGCAAAAAGAAGATCTTCGAGGGTCTTTCACTTTGAGTATGTGTGAGAAAACTCGGTCAGATCTTCCGCTGGGCCCCTACTAACGTAGTATAACCTCCAAGAGATGTTACTTATGCGCAGGATATGGACCCACGTTACGGACCGCCTTGCTTCTTCCTGTTCCTATTCTTGTGTTGTTAGTCTTGACCGAGGTCCAGGCGTAGAACTTGAGGTGGATGAGAGCCCAAGCTGAATAAGGCCAAGAAGTGGACTCTGGAAGAATCGAAAAATAAAAGAAAGTTGAGCCCGGAGAATATTATTAGACTCAAGGACCAAAAGAACTTGTCGGGTCGAAAAGAGGCGACGCAGTAACAACGTAACGGTGTGGGGAGAAAGATGCAGTGAGGAAATCAGGGTCTGATTGCATCTCCACGAAACGGTGAACATGGTGCGTCTTAGTAGGAAGCCTGACCTATAATGTACCTATGTGACGAAGAAATGCATCCAGAAGCACGAGCTTGAACGAACAGGATAGTCTAGGAGCAGGCATCGAGGAGCATGGGGAGGGGTGTCGGAGCAATATCGCGATGACAGGGGTACCCGGCGTGTCTATCAACGAAGATGAAGAAGTAAGGTGAGTGAGTGGAGTCGATGCGTTTGATAGTAAGGCAGAGGACATCAACGGGCCGGGGATAAAGGTTGGAGAAGCATCGCATTGCTGGCTATGCGGTTAGTATTAGTCGCTTGGTGTTGGTTCTGTGCTTCCAATGTCTCCATCTTTTCCAAGAGATGCCCAAGGTGAGGAGGACCCAGGGTGAGAACATGAAGATTAAACTGAGAAAGGATGAAGCAGAAAAAGAAAATACAGGTTGAGTCAATACAATGCAGAGCGCATCATGCTCAATGAGCTGGCCCAATACGGAGCTGCAAAGTGAGGTTATCCTGGGTTCGGTCTTCATCAAGTTGTCTTCCGACCAACCCACTGCTACGAAAGAGCCATAACATGGTTTGCCATGCCATGCGATTCCATGCCACTATGGCCTCAGCATCACTGTCGATACGGCCATCCGCAATGACCAAACCGATCTGGCACCTGTCATAGTTGAGACCGGGGTTATAGCTCAACACCATCTTTTGCTGCGCGGATGAACTGCTGTATAACGACGCACACCGCAACGCTCTTGTCTCTCTCTCTCTCTCTCTCTCATCGCCTTGCACAGCCGCGGCCTTGTCTGGCTGGTCCTGTTTTGTCATGACTGACTTGACTTGCCTTGCCTTGCCTTGGCTGAGAGGGGCGTTGGCGTCCAATCTTCGTCTCCAGCTTTGAGGCTAGGTGCGTCGGCTGCACGCCCCCCCTGGCTCTACACCAACTCATCATGGACTCCCCTCTGGTCCACGTTGCTACGATCTTCGCATGGGGGAGTTGCCGGGTCCGGTTTTCTTTGTTCGTCTTTGAGTTGACAAGGGTAGTGAATATTTAACATAGACTCTGAGGGGCTCGAATTACAAAGATCGAGTTTCTTGATTCAATTGTTTTCACGAGATGGTGCAGTTGATGAATCTGGGGCCAAAAAGGGTTCAAAGAAGGTAGTGCCGTGTAGTCTACAACTGTTATCAGTCTAGGACGTGGCCACAATAGAAAGAACAGACTCGGAATAACAGCATCATAATAACCGTGTATAGGTACTCCTCATATAGAATGTTGTCCGCAGAACCTGGAGGGGAAAAAAAAAGAAAAAAAAAGAAAAAAAAAGAAAAAAAAAGTTGAATAAAATCTCTAATTACCTAGGGTGTGCCAGATGCATGCACTTCCAACACCAGATGTCTAGCACTCGATATGAAAAAATGCCACGAAGTTCTGCATAAAATGTCATCGGTACGAACCACGGATGCCAAGAGATCCATCGTCTCGGTCAGAGTGATTCAAAACTATACGCCAGACTGACCCGCCTACAGAAATTTAGTTCCCTTAAAGAACATGAGGCCCTCTGCGTTTTAAGCCACCTGTTTGGGTATGTCTTATGTCTAAGTCTCTGATGCTGTAAGCACGCATGTGAAGGGAGGCCCAAATCTTGGAACTTGTATCTTGGGCACGGATGTCTCGAAGTCTGTCGTTGATGAGGCATAAACCCCCAGACCCCGTCCTCTCGCATATCGGGCTCCCGAAAGTCAAACAAGATGGTAGCGACATGTGAGTCGAGACACCACAGAGACCATTGAATTGACGCCTCAACCGGCGGTATGTCCACTGGCAGTCAAGGGTTCGCAGGAACCACCTAGTTCGAGACAGTTGGCTCAGTCAATCACATCGCAGCATTCCGTGCCTTCGAAGACTGTATGGTTGTGTCCCTTGGGCGAACTATGGTTGGGTATCAAAATTAAGTGGCAAATTGCCTATTGAAGTATGACGGCTTCAGCATATCCTCTAACTAGTACTCCTGGCGTTGATGGATTCACAATATTGATAATGACGAAGTTGGCGTTAAGTAATCGACAAAACTCCATGGGTGCTGGATATTGCGGTACCAGAAACTTACCGCACGATGCCAGCCTCACCCATGTATCACAGCCTGCCCAGCTCAGCACGCTCAGCCAGACAGGCAGGCCTAGGCGCTAACAGCCAACCATCCAGCGTCAGCTTCAGCGTCAGCGCGCACTGCGTAGTGGTCGATGAGGTATGATCGTCCGCGGGGAGCTGAATGCTAGGATCGAGTCTGAACTGTTTGAGAAGAGGTCTGCGCTTGTGCTAATTAAAGTGTAGTGGAGATGATGCCAATGGAAGCTCATCATATTTGCGGCTGCGCTCGGCTCCCTGTACTTCCGTACTACCTTACCTACGGAGTACCTAATTTCATAACGAATGGATTCCAACTGTTGGAATATGTACGGATATCTACCTACCTACCTGTACCTAGGTACTAATGTACTGGAATATGAGCAACGAATTGCAAACATCACATATTAACTTCCATATTGAGTTAGCATTAGTTTTCTGCTTTTTCCTCTGACCATTGAGGTTTCCGATGTTGGTCCTTCCATTTCTTCTGACCGCATTTGTACCTTCCTTGTTACAGGACGGGAAGGCACTAGCCGGCGGCTCTTTATATCGACATGGAGGTCGTCCATCCAACAAGAGGACTTCATATTTCGTTTCATTCCTTTCATTAAAAAAAGTCTGATTATTACAAGTGGCCAAACTCGCCCAATGCATGTTTCAGCGGTGATCCCTTTCGAACATCATCCACAAACCTCTTCTGCTCTTGAGGAGATGACGCGAATACTATTGCGGTTAGAAGAGAACCAGACCGAGATTCCAGAGTGAGTTGACATCTGCCAAACCCCTTGCAAGTCGAACTAACACCAAGTCATGACTGGCAGCTCAGCCCAGTATGATTCGGCCACACCTTCTTTCATCACCGACTCAAGCTTTGCCTCAGTTGGATAATAGCTCAAGCTTCAAGCACAAGCCTAACGACTGTCTGTGCGTTACTCCCGCACCAGACACAAGCGCTTTCAATACATACACGGATGAGCGTTGGTCCACACATGTCACCTGAGCATTTGATCTCGCACGACTGAGCTCTTGTTCAGGATTCCTCTGGTTGTACTCCGTACTGACGTTTGTTTAAATGCTGCTAGTAGACTGATATACAAATCGAGGCCCGGCCCGAGCTATTGATATGACCAGCCGAAACATTCGGCTATGCAATTGGTGGAGCACATTCCACGGTTACATCTGGAGACTTGAGGCTGGTTGTTGGATGTCTGTTACCAGCCACAAGGTTTCCTACTTTTTTTTTTTTTTTTTTTTCCTCCCCTTCACGATGCTCCATCCCGTCTTTCTTCACGGGTCATCGTTTGCTCCACGTAGCTTCCGCTAACAAACGCCCGCCGGGAATATCCTGGGAAGTGGTGAATTATGACGGTGAACTGGCGGTCAGTAAGGAAGGTTCAAGAAAAGAGGCTTGTCTAGAGAGGTGCAACACGGCCAAATACATACCTACCCGGCTCATTGTTGGGGGTTCATACACGTTGGCAACTTACCCTGATATCGATGCTGGGCAGCTAAGAACCAATTCATCGTTGGGTTCAAGGGCTAAGCTTTTAGTACTTACGAGTCGCTGAGCACTTATCATGCGACCGTTTGATGTTCCTCATCAACGTTGCCGTGTCCAGGCACGAGATGATAGGTTGAAGTCTGAGGATATATGCACGCGTGCAAGCTGAACAGGCAACTGAGGCATTGGATGTCAGCAACAGTCTAAGCGATGGACGAACGACTTTACTTTGCATGGCAGGCAAGATAGATTGTTGGAGCATTCGATCCTTTTCCGAAGTTGCGTAGATACGGACACTCAAATGGCTAGTTGACACTTGATCAATCACGAGCACAATTGCACCCACATAAGCTCCATCAATATGAGAGAACGCGCCGTTGAAAATTGGCTTGCATTTTCATTTGGAGTCACCAATCTGATGTGGGGAAGTTGGGCGATGTTAGAGATGGCGTTACACGAAAACCGTTGTTGTTAGTGAGTTTACATGATGTAACAACAGTCTCGAACTGGCCCCGCAGGCCACTCAAGTCGAATATGGTCATCATCATCATCATCATTGCCAATGACAAGATTCATTCCTTCTATGCCCGATGGGCTGAGTGTTGCGATCTTGCAAGTCCTCATAGGTCCTCGTCCTATAGTAAGGCTTAGGTTTCGGGCCCTTCTGAGAGTGCCACGTTGTGTCCCTCCCGCAGCCAGATAACTTCTAGCAAGGATGGGTTTCCACCTCGATGGACGTCGTGAACTTGTGACCGCCACCAGGCCTCCACCTCGATGAAGAATTTTTCCCTTTCTTACTTTCATCTGCAGGAGATTACAATATCATGCTGTCTCTATCGGGCTAAACTGTCGTTCCTCTAGACTCACATCACCGCTGCCAACTCTTTTATATGTTCTTAAGCTACAGGGATGGTGTGGGGACAAGAACTAGATCTACAGTCCAGGATCTTGAGAGGGTATGCTCTGTAGATGCCAGCCATTTCTCAGCATCAGGAACAACGAAGCAATTGGGTGTTCGTGTTCTGCCCTCAAGCGACCGGATATGACGATGACTGGCATGGAGTTCAAGTGTCTGAAACACAACCGAGCCAAAATATTGTCTGATTGGGACAAATCCTCATGGCAAAGTCAATGATAGAGCTTCAGTTAGGCAGCTGATCTATTTCACATTGGTTACTGTCGCTGCCCGAACAAAGCAAATATTTTCCAACCAACCTCGATCATTTCCCTCTCCATTCAATGTTCCGCGCTTTTCTATCGGAGTGAAGAGCCTTTGGAAAGAGAGAGGAAAACATTGGTATTTGGTGGAGGTCCAGCCGCGCTAGTTTCCCTAAATTCTTCCATACACGTTTGGAGAATGATAGATGTGGCATTGCGGGTGCCGTTCGAACAGGCCCTGAAGCCCACTTCCTACGGCGAACCAAGGCCGAGCCCTATGTCAAGTGAGCTGCGGCGCATGTGTATGTCGTTCCTTCAGCCATTAACCAGCCCGTCGGTGGGCTAGCTTACTGCCAAGGCTGGAATGACTGGATGTCTCGAAGGGTCTCTCACACAGCATCGCTGCTAGTGTTCCTGCGGGGACTGGACACGGAAACGGAGTCGGTAAACAGATCCACGAACGGGGATATCCTGGATCTTAGATTCGTCTAGTTTACCCACTAGATTGCTAAAGTCTGAGACCCAATACCCCTCGATGAAGGCAAAAGAATAGGCTAGCTAGGTTTGTCTGTTTGTGCCTGACATATCGAGCACACGATCATGGAAGAATGCGATGAGGATAAGTTGAACAATACCCACGTCCTCTGCGCGCGTCATTTGCTTCGGTTTACTAACAAAATCGAGCGTGCGAAGATTCGATGATTGGATACCTGGCCTAGCTGATGATGGACATGATAGACAGGCGAGATTTGCTACAATATGCACACTCCTCGGTGGACAAACAAGAAGATTGGCCATGTTTGATGACTATAATAGGTGCCAGACAAGTCAAGGTTGTTTCAAGAGATATCTTGAATTGGAAACAGA
Organism: Fusarium subglutinans; assembly: GCF_013396075.1. Classification (NCBI taxonomy): domain Eukaryota; kingdom Fungi; phylum Ascomycota; class Sordariomycetes; order Hypocreales; family Nectriaceae; genus Fusarium; species Fusarium subglutinans. Next base: position 127,113 of record NW_023502130.1, on the reverse strand, counting down.
GCCAGGCACCAGGCCAAATACAGTGAACAGCTCCTCTAATAGAAATCATGTCTTCTAAATCAACCCCACTCCAACGACTAACCTGATCGTTGTGTTTTTTTTTAGCGGTGAGCCGCCCGTTATGTACCATAGATACTCAAATTTTGAGATCGAGCCTTGGGCAAGGTTTGTCCTTGACGTCAGAAAGCCGCTCAGAGTACACCAGCCTGAGACCTGAACAGAGTGTGCATGAGTGGACTTGACAAACTCACTTTACCAGCCCTTGGGCACATTGGCTTACTGTCTGGGCACCTTCAAGTGCAATTAGCTACTTTGTCTAGCCTGCATCTACTCATATTACCATGCCATCTTGGAGGGACATCAACAGAGGTCTCTTGTAAATGTCCGGACCGGTTCGGGCAGGGCAAACTGGCAACTGGGTGACGAAATCGAGAGTGCTGCAAACCATTTGCAGGAGCAAGAATCTCGCTTTAACCAGTAGGTCCGAGAGGCTTTGCTGCGAACCCTTGGTGGGTGGTATGTGACGTGTCATGAGGGGCATGGAATAGACGTCAGGGTCAAGCGTTTCATCCCGTCAAACCCCCAGCTGTTTGTCACGGCTTCTTGCATACGAAGTCTGGCACAAATCAGATCCTAGTGCATACCGTGGAGTAAGCCGTCCTAGTACAGGTAAGCTTGTTGCCAATTGCTCCAAAGAGGCACTGTCAGCCCTATACTGTGGTTCTTGTTAGTGAAAGGTCTGAATACCAGACGGCATGGTTGGTAAGTAAAGCAGCGTATATATATTTATTATCTAGCTTATGGATGTATGCTTAAACAGGAGAAACTGCAGGAAGCCGAAACGGCCATGAGCTTCGCGCTCGGACCTTGATTGCAGCGAACGAGCATTATTCCAGGGTTGTTGTGGCGCAGCGAGTGCTGAGTTGTCCCATAGGGCCATCACCAACCACTCGATGGCAGTACGATTTCCCGTCATCATCAACATCTTTAGGCTTCAAGTACTATCAAGTGCCAGGGAAGCTATATCAAACGGGTTGGAGGGTAGACCGGGGGTTGCGGCTGCCAGGATCAACAAGACTGCCGACAACCCATGATTTCCCGATGGCTGTGAGCCGCGCACCGGTCTTTCTCATGTAACACCAGTATCTGATGTACATCAGTCGTGGCAGCGGGTAGCATCGCCTGCAGAAATGATATGGGGATGATCCATGTTGGCGATTTATTCCGCGAGGGATAATGGAGGGCATGCAGGATAGCAGTATCTACTCAGGGTGAGTGCATCATGACGGCGGCGGAATACCGCGCTGTCATGGAACACAGATGCCACTATCGAACGAAGAGCTGGACGTCGGGTCCGGGCGAGCCTCCTCGCGACGCCTCCTCCTGCAGTGCACGAAGCCGACATGAATCTTTGTTCGGGTGCTGCCAGACGGACGGGACCGCGCGGAGCTCCGACAAACGCCGTCCGGATCAATGGCTGACGAGCATAACCGGTCCGATCGACGGTAACAACACCGAGTTCATCACAAAGAGTTAGTGCGGAATGCAAGGAACCAGCCTGGATTAGGTGGCTTGTTGTCGATTACAAGTTTCAACCAAAGTGGTAATAAGCGGGCAGATGAGCGCTTTGACGATATCGAGACTTGAAGGTATGCCAGTTGGTTATTCATATCTGAGCTAATGCCGCCCTCGGAGGTTTGAGCAGCTTGTGGTGTATGGCCGAACCCTCCTAGTGGTCTCTGTATATCAGATCATGGCAGGGTATCATATCTTGAGGCCTATTCAAATATCCGTCCCGCCATTCAGCCGGTCAACAATCTACTTGAGGTGGCCTAGCAACGTACTATGTAGATGCCGTGCCCTTGTGAATGGACTTCAGACAGACATGCACATGCACATGCAGGTTTCGCTTGGGCTTCATGCGTGGAGAGACAAAAGGAAACTAACTGGAGGCATTCGTGACACGGCATTACGAAGGTCACTCCAAATTAGGAACATATTGCGATATTCCGCAGATGTTCAAGCCAAGACGAACATCAATTGCTTTTTCCTCTCTCGTATTGACGGCAGCTGATGAGTTACATACCAGATTTGATAATGCATGCCTGTGCTGAATCCCTCCAATTTCCATCTTGGGTAGGGATACCTGTTCAAGATGAAGTAAGTTGCTTTTGGCTGAAAGCTCAAGAACCACGCCTGACCTATCATGGCATGCCAAGGACTAACCAACGATATGGCAGGTGGGGGACTAGGTATAATGCATGCAGGTAATCATGTTCGCACTAATGAGCTACTTACTGTACGTACATCCATACCTAAGGTACAATTAGGTACAGTAATATTGGGTCCTGACTGTTGATGATGAATGGAAGTTGACGTCGTTGCCGCCTCAGATCTAAACGGACCAATCCCGTCTCTATATCAGAAGTTCAACCCCCAGCAGCAGCCTAAGGCGGGATATGTAGATGATATATGATATCGGTGCTTTTGCTTTGCAAGTTTCTGCACTGCGCAGGCCCAGAGTTTCGGCAGAGGCTGTCTTCTGGCTCGAAGTGCTTCTTTGGTTTTTCTTTTTTTTGCTTTTGCTGACTTCTTTTTTATTTGTGTTTTTTTTTTATTCTTTTATTGCCCATGCTTTTGCATCCTCCTTGATGCTAGTTACCCTTTAGCACATTAGCTGGTGTTCCTCAAACCCTGGACTGCATAATCATAACCCCACCACACTCACTCAAGTTCGATCACTGTCATCGTTTCTCATCCAACATAGGCAAAGCTCAGCTGTTTTCTTCCTTGGAAATACCACTTTGACCCGTGGAATTCGGTTCTCATTTTGCTCTACCTAATCCTGAGAGCGGCGCAGGCGTCTCGCAAGTACCTCATTCTTTGACCGCCCCTCCCAAGCAAAGCAAAGCAACGCAAAGCAAAGCAAAGACAAGCGTCTCAGCCAAAAACACACCGAGATATTTCCCCGCCTAGGTCATCCATCCATCCATCCATCCATCCATCCAGACTCTCTTCCAGCCATGGCCGACGTTCCGCTCGTTGTTATCTCAGAATTCGCGCAGTCAGAGCGTCGCATTACACCGTCATGGTCCATCTCCCAGCTCAAGGGCAAGCTTGAGACTGTCACTGGTGTTCCGCCCTCTTGCCAGCGGCTCTCTCTCAAGCCCACAGCTGGCGCAGAGGCTATCGCTATTGAGGCGCCTAACGAGGACGACACCCACTTGTCTAACTTTCCCCTGGCCCCGTATGCAGAGCTTCATGTAAGTCAGAGTGCATCATAGCACGGCCTCTCATTTGTCAGCTACTTTTCCATATCATGTGTCCTGGCCGAGTTATTCTCGCCGTCCTTTACTCTTCTGTCTGAGGTGTTCCTGTCGACGAGCTTTCAGGGTTCCCAGTTCCATCCTATTCACCGGTGCTGAGCTGGCACTTGAGAAGTGTGGCGAGGGGGGGCCGAGCGGGAGAGGCGGTGGGAGTTGAGCCGTTGCGTATGTGCGCGCGTTCAGGGACCAGAGGATCGTCACTGTTTTTTAGTGGTGCCACCATAGACTTTTTTTACCCTCCAATACTTTGGATAAGGCTGACAGGGATCCAACCTGGCAGGTAATTGACACACGGCCTGCGGCCTCCAGGATCAACTTGAACGACACCGCGGGCGTCGACAAATATGTCATGCCCGAGGAAGAGTACGAGAAAAAGACGGACTCGGTCCTAGCCTGGAAGAAGGCTCAGAAGTTAGGCCGTTTCGACCCAGATGCCCCCAGCCACGAAGAGGCCAAGCTGCAGGCTCTGGACCGTGAGGTTGACACGCGGGGCATTGCTGTCGGCCGACGGTGTCGCGTTGGCGGTGAGGATACTCGACGCGGTGTCATCCAGTACGTCGGTGAGGTCAAGGAGATCCCCGGCGGTCTCGGGTCATGGGTGGGAGTCCAGCTCGATGAGCCCGTTGGCAAGAATGACGGTAGCATCGCTGGTACTCGATACTGGGGCGAGCCCTCCGAGCTCAAGCATGGTGTCTTTGTGAGGCCAGAGCGGGTTGAGGTGGGCGACTTTCCTGCTCTCGACGACTTGGAAGATATGGAGGAGATTTAGACGTCTCGAGTGTGAACATCTCGATGGTCTAGGGTTGGTGGTTCTCCGTTGAGTAAACATTGATATCTACAGCAAACGTTGTACCAGGTGATTGCTATTAGAGCTAGGCTCCGTGGAAAATCTGCTCTCCTAGGTACCTTCAGCCAGTACTAATTTTATCATACCCGGAGCCTGGCGACTTGGTCGTGCAAAGCCATCAGGCAGGTCTGCCCGCTTTGCAGAACACGGATACACAAACCAGCCACCAAACCGAGATCTCACAAGCCAGATCCTTCCGTCCACTTTGTGAAACAAATTAATTGAAATCCCGAGATCTGTTATCATAGATTTCCGGCCCCTGCGTAAGATCTCTCCGTCGTACGCGGCGGCCATCTGGTCTCCCCTGCATCTCTCGAGCAACGCGATTCCCGATCCGTGAAATCTTGCAGCAACGGCTCGGCAACTTTATTCTAACAACAACATTTATTATATAGCTGCTCTTATGTATCCAGAGTGGGGCTAGAGTGGTCAAGAAACTTTCGCGGTCATTTTACGGGATATAGTAGTTGAGTTGTGCTGGATCAAAAGACCACGGTTGTGTTACATAGTGCAGGGTAGGCATCAGATTATAAAATGCTCACAGGTATCTACACTTCCTCAACAGCATGTATACCCTACATTTGTGAGTAACTAAACTGTGTAATTCTGGACTCTTACAGCTAGTTTCAACGGTACTAGTTGTATAACTCCTGTGCCTTGCTATTTCAGGAGGTTACTATGGCACCGAGGGAAAGCTGGGCATCCTTTCATCTTTTCGCTGATATCATGTTTAGTACAAAAGCTCAAGATCGCGCCTGCGTAAGCCATTTCTATTTAAACCCAAGTATCGATCGTAAATAGACCATAAAGCAGGTACTGTAGGCCCTGTGCTATATTGGTAGCCCTTGAAGACTGTGGCGTGGGGCTATGTTCATCGCGACTATAGGTCATGCCATATCTATTTCAACATCGTAAGTACTGCGTTGTGCCGTGTATATAATCCTTGATAGTCTCTCGGGAATAGTTTGTGTAATATCCTATTTACGGCTCAAGTTGACATGCTTCCTTGTTACAGGACGTGATGATTTAACAGGATACCTAATTACTCACTGTGTCTTCGGTGGCATCTCTAACCTCTGGGCTACCAGCCATTGTTAACTACAAAATGCATGTAGCACTGGGGTTCTGAGAGATGGGTTGAAACTAGATTCTGACGTCTTGAATCCTGATGAATGATCATGTCGCCATCTATAAACGGCATACCCAGGGCGTATCACTTCCCTGGAGTATTCGTTCAGAACACATTCGAACAAAAGCATCCTTCCAATCAAACAATGTGCTTCTTGTGCTTGAGGTCGTTACTATGAGAACAGGATACTTAGGTAAATAGTGCCTGGGGAAAGTGTAACGGTAAAATTTAATACACCTTACCTATATATGATAACATCGTTCAGCCACAATGTTAATTGCCATTCAAATACCATCTGTTTTAGTGTACCACATACTCTATTATTTTATGAAATGTTCCTGGGGTAAGTTTTCGCCTTGATATGTATTCCAAATCGTGCGCCCTGAACAACATCCAAGTTTATGGAACTGAGTCTGCTCTCCTAGGCTATTACTGATTGTCTCAGCTCATATATACCATAGACCTCAGATTTTCCTTACTTAGGTGTATCTCAGTTGATATTCAAGTGCCCCGTAATTGTAGCTCAACGGTACTTAACCCTGGTGATGAGTGGCAAGTCACTCTGCCTCTCAGCTGTCAAACCGACGTTGGAGGCGGTTGAAAGCCTATCTCGTAAGGTTCAATATTGATATCAAATTCTCAAAAGTTAGTTCGGACTACGTTCAAGTATAGAATAGAGATAAACTACTCACCTTAAGTATGTTGATAGCCCCGTATTAACCCATCTATGAATAGGCGAGCAATGGAATACCTATCTGTGCAGGGTATCACCATATAACATGACTAACAAGACCAATATATCATCCATGCGGCTTCCCCTCACGCGATCATGGTGGTCGAGAGCTTGGCCAACACGGACACTTTCACATTTTCGGAAGAGATGGGTATACTTTATTGCAATCACAGTGATTTACTAGATTGATTATCTATTTAGGTATTCATCTTGTAGGTAGCTCAAGCGATCAGCAACTGAAACAAGCAAGTTATCGTCATTCATTAACGTCTACAAAAACACACTGACGGCCCTGATTCAAGCAGAATTGGCTTTGAATAATTGCCAAGCTTGTAGTGACAGTAGTGAGCTCTTAGTGGCTTGGTTGAGCCAAAACGCTGTGTTTCCAGTGGTTGGAAGTTGCCGTTCCCCTCTGTCGTCGCTTGTCAGCGGGCGCGCGGGAACTTTTTCGGGTGGGATCCACCCCGATACGGGACCCGACGGGGCCCATCATGTCTAGGATCTGATGGATTTGAAGACTGCTCCTGTTTATCCCTCCATCATCAATTTGCTTTGAACTTGGATTCAACTCTTTTCAACTCAGCCCGCGGAACCCCTACCGAGAACGAGCCGCGATTCAAATACGAGACGAGTGTAGTGCAGGAGAATTGCGACCGGCCCATGCGATCCAGAACCGACATGTCGGCTTCCACCTAAACGTCGACTGGCGATGACTTGAATCGTATCAGTTTTGTCCCTACGCACGCGAAATCGACGACTACACACGATACTTTACGCATAAATCCAATCTACAGTCTTACCATCATCCATAACCGGCGTTATTCAACACCTCTCCGACCCTCGATACCACCGCTATACAACCAAAATCATGAGACTCTCGACGATAATTAGCACCGGCAGGATGGCACTCTTCATCTCCATCCTAGCCTGCACTTTTACAGGTGTCCTTGCCGACGACACTGAAGTCTCTACATGGGCCGAAACCGAAATTCCTGAATGGGCCACAATTAACGGCATGCAACTCTCGTTGTCAGCGAACTCTGGGCTGCAGTTTGCTGTGATTCCTCTTACATCGAACCTGGGACTTAACGATTCCACAGGCCGAGTAATAGATGTATGTCTCGGCTCTGCACTGTTTTCTTGTTAATGCTAACAACTCTTCGAAAGATTATTCGTATCAATGGTAATATGATCGCGACGGACTCTTCAAATTACAACAAAGTGACCGACAAAGACGATATCGCCTATCTGTCATGCGACGAACCCAAGGGCGACTCTTTTCTCAGTCCCAACAAGATGCTCAACACATTGATGCAACTTCAACCTCATATCAAGGCGATAGTCCTGTATTCTACGTCCAACACGTGGTGTGCCATCGACCCTGTCGACAAACTTCCATTTACGAGTATCTTGTCTATGGCCGATGGAGGGGAGGCCACACAAGCCCTCAACCTTTTGAACGGTACCAGTCGTGGCGAGGTTGTTAAAGCGAGCATCTTCGGTAACAACACGGATAATTCGATGCCGAAGGACGAGAGCAAAGGGGGTAGCAACACGGCTGCCATGAGTGTTTTGTACGCCATCACTGGCCTGATTACTCTGCTGTTCTTGGTCATCATCACGACGGGCGCCGTGAGAGCCCATAGATATCCTGAAAGATACGGGCCACGAGGTGCACTTGGCGGGCGGCCACGGCAGAGCCGGGCCAAGGGACTTGCTCGGGCTGTACTGGACACAATCCCAATCGTCAAGTTTGGAAACCAGACACCTGCAAAGCCAGACCCCGAATTGGAATTGGAGAATACGGAAGGCAACGATGCTGTCACACAGCGAACTGCGTCACGCCTCAGTGAGGCCAGACTGTCTGACGGGGCTCCGGCACCAGGTGGGGTGACCAATGCCGTACCAGCCGCGACTAGGGCATCTTCTTCTCCCGAGAGTGCCGAAGACGAGACGAGCGACCACTTGGGATGCTCTATCTGCACCGAAGACTTTACGGTTGGTGAAGATGTTAGAGTATTGCCCTGCAAGCATCAGTATCATCCGGCATGTGTTGACCCATGGCTGATTAACGTATCGGGCACGTGTCCATTGTGGTGAGTTACTACCTTGTCAAAGATCCGATTCTTATGTATACTGATACGGTGTTAGCCGCTATGATTTACGACCAGGCAAGGGCCATGCAGCTGCGGAGGCTGATGTTGGCGACTCTAGCACGCTGCCGCCACCTTTGGCAATGGAGGGTGCTGAGAACGACGCGCCTCAGTCATCTCACCGTAACCGACTCTCGAGACTTTTTGATATTAACCGCCTTCGAGAGGGGACCGTGGAAGAACAAATGGAAGCATTACGGCAGATGCGGGCGGAGACTAATGAAAATAACAACCGAGAGACAACAGAAGTTACTGAAGCAGCCGATGGCGAGTCGCAGGGCCAAAGTGCACGATTTGCGGCGAGGCTTCGGGATAGATTTAGAATCCGCACACGCGCTCAAGCCGTCGAAGATCATGAAAGCCAACGGGCCAGCTAGTGAGTAGCACGGAGGTGCCGGGGTACGGTAATTATGTTACCGGCGATATGAATTTAGGGTTGAGAACTGGGGATCGAAATGCTTCACACTTTGAGTTAGGGGCAGAAGGGTCCCTTGCATGTGTTTGTGAGCCGTTTTGGAGCGGAAGAATGTTCGGGATCGGCGTCGAGGCTGAGGAATGATAACTTGGGTTTCAGTATGGGCACACATGGGCATGGCAAGGCGTTTCTTTGGACGATCGCACATACGGGCGTGCTCACGATGATCGTGGTTGAGTATCACTTTCGGCTTATCCGAGAGTGCAGATATTTACTCACCTTACATATGATACCTTTGATGATTTATGCATGGTTATACGAAATCAAGACTTGTACAGCAGGGGTCTTTCTAAAAAGATTTGATTAGGATGTCAGCATGCGGTAGTGAACCTTTCATAACCCAGCAGTGAATCGACAGCCATTCGATGTTTACTCAAGCCTATATGCAACACTGTTTGTTGAAGATATTTGCAACCAAGCGCCCATTGTCGGTATCGTACATCATAACATGATCTGATTCTGCCACTTTAGAATCGAAACCAAGAGCTTGGCTTCAGTGACCTGGCACCACAGGTGAAGGTTAAAAGTAGCAGAGTCAGCTAGAGAATGTGACCAGACAGCCTCCTCGGTTGATTACCTCGGCAGATTATCAGGACTGCACAAACCAGCTTTGCTACTTAAAGTTCAGCGTATCGCAACGGGTTTTGTGATAAATCCTGACATCCTCATACACAGTAAGGACAATAGGGACTGCTGGAACCCAAAATGCTTAGTTCAGTTAAACCAGACTGTGGTCTTTCGGGGGTATAATCGCCGCCGCAGCTTGAGGTAAGGGACGGGTAATTACAAAGAACTTGGTCGCTCAAATATCGCCACCGCAGTGAAATTTGATCTAGGGCAATGCATTGGGTTTCTGGCCCTCATAATGTAAGTGTCAAATGGAAATGAGACAACGACGATGGCATGGAAAGTGCTTGTTGAGCATCGTTGATTTCGGCGTTTCAGATAGAACTTAGAAGGTCACTTGCTCCCACCATAATAAGCAACACGCTGGAGTCGTTGAATTGAATAAATGCAAACTTTCTCGGGTTTCATTGGCAGCTTACAGCCAACACGTTGGTAGTAGTTAGCATATCAGGCCTATGCAACATATATGATCTCAAGACCGATGCCGTGAACATGCTGGTGTAATGTGACTTTATTAATCACAATCTCGGGCCACATACAGACCAAGGGCAATGCAGCAGCAGATGAACAGGCAAGACAGGATAACTAATCTTCAGCGTAAATCGTCGTCTTGGATTTCTGGCAGCCTATGATAAATAAGCTTTGAGCTATCGACACTAGAAAACAGGAGCGTCGATATCAACCATCAAGCAATACTGACAATGCTACTCAGCTCAGGTCACCTTCATTAGAAACGTAACCCTAACTGAAGGCCAAAGAAAATTTGAGGCTCAAGATCGAGGATGCTATTATGTGAGCTGTGCTCAGGCTACAAACCTCAGTCTGAAATGTTCCCTCTGGGAAGATATATGGGGCTACTCCGTATATGCGATCAGGATGCTGGAAAGTTGTTTGCTAAGTGGGATGGGACTACTGAACCGTGGCTTTAGCAGAACCTACCCGCCACAATACCGCCTTTGGATCTCGAATTCCTGCCGAGTCAGGTGAGCCACATACGCGCGGAATTTCCCGATTTACTATCCGTCGGCCAATCTCGAGTCGAGGCACAGTCCGGATTGTGTTAGAGTGTTTCGTAACGGGACATCGTCAGGGGGATTAGCGCGAAGGATCTTGATTGATCCCGGGGGTGGATAGATCGGATCTAGCCGGGTCCTGGTACTAACAATAGAGCAAACAAGAAGACGGAAGGATTTGAATAAGGAGAAGGGGTTTCTTCTTTCTTCTTTTATCGGGCGAAGAATTATGACGTTTCGGGAAGCTGAAGGATTTGTTCAACCAGAGAAGGCTTTATCATGAACGGGTTTGTGAGGTTCCCCTTCCCCAGTCTCTACTTACGTCCTACCTAGGTACTTACCTACCTTACCTTACATTCAAGACGGGAAACAACCAACTTCCCAACTTACCATAGGTAGTACCCGCCTACTGACTTAATAAGGGTTGGATAGCAACTCCTCTTTCGTCCAGTTTGCTCAGGGAGAGACATTATATGAGCACCTCGTAGCTTCAAATTTCCTCGAGCCCCGAAGAAACACCATCACAGCCAACACAAGACACGACCTATCGACAACAATACACGAGGCACTCTTCCGTTGCTCCGGTATCAATGCTACTGTCAGTGCGCACTCGATAGTGCACAACGTCCAAGCCATACCACGGGTTTGGGCACATCCGCCGAGGATGGCTTACACCACCCGATGAACGATGGAAGTCAGGGTGTGGCCGATCAGTTTATTCCTGTTTTTCGCCCCTATCGACATCTCGACCGAAATGGGTCGGCTTCAGTCCCAAGTCCCTTTCCCTTTTACCATATCCACAGCCGTATCGATCGAACGCCATGCCACAAGAGACGGGTTAGAGTAATCACTAGTCGCTCTCCCTAGCAATGTCATGATGGCAAAGCAACAATATCGGCTTACACACTTTGCCCCAAGACTGGGCATTCCTAAGTCTTGATATGATCACCAATCATCAAGAATTGGGATGACTTCTAGAAAATCGATCGAACAAATGCTTTACGAGTCGACCTTTTGTGACTCGAAATGAATGACATTCTATCAAATAGCTTTCACCAACACTGTACCATCACAAATACAATGGTTTTCTCCTACCTGCATCCGGAATCAAGTCTAACAATGGGTGACACACCGCACTCGTTAGCCACATCAACTACTCAAACAGAGGCCGAGACATCGCCAAGGATTCAGCTTGGTATTCGGATCCTTCGTGGCTATCCCAGACTGTTTTACAGTGCCCACAAAGAGCATCACCCATCGTACTCTCATCCACCGCCGTCAGTGGCCATACAAGTAACGGCCATTCCGCTCTAACCTTATTTCGATATTCATCTCAAATCGTTGGTCGTTTTACACTAAATTTCTTAGTGAACAAACTACCGATCTCCTTGTTGGTCCCCGAATCATCGTGCCTGGCCCAACAGCTGTGCCGCTTAGTATCCCGGTAGCATTCGTACGTACGGCCAGCCAAAGCGTTTCTGCGTAGTGCCTGAACTTCTTCCGCTTCTGGCTCGTCTCGGGGCTTATTTCATTTACGGACCCCATGGGCATCTTCCAAGACATTAGTTGGGTTGAGCTAAAGACACCTAGTTTCCAGACTACTGGATACGTTGCCGGCAGAAGAACTAGAGATCTGAGGCTTCGGCACAGTCAGTAAAGCGTCTGGGCTTGATCTTTCTACTCAACAGCCACAAATTATGCTTTGACTTTATACCTGTCTGGGCAATTGCCCTTTTCCCCCGTCCTCCTCCTTAACTATCGACGTACGCAACTCTCTGATCGAGGCTTGAAATTTGTTTTCGTCTTCCCATCGAAGACCTACCTGTTATCACTGGGGACAGCAACACTCTGCTGCATGCTTGGTTGTTCTTTCGGATCCCATTTTAACACGAGCGTCCTAAAATACCATCTGATATGGCTCCCAAGCCTTCTCTCGAGCCCCGCGAGGCATATATACCGAAACCTGTTCCTATAGGAGGAGATATCATGTCGGTCATGGTCTCCCTCGCTGCTTCTTCAATATTAGCTATCTTTCTTTGTAAGTCTTGGCCTACCCTTATGGTATTAACACTAAAGACTGACGCGTACGACGGAATAGTCCAGAGAATTACTGCTGTTAGATCCTGGTCCAGGTTACCATTTGTTGCTTGGCGTAAGTCTCTTGAGCTGATGTGAGCACATGGTTTAATTTGTTGGCTAAACATATGATATAGTTGTCCTGGTCATCTACGTCGACTCCTACGGTTTTGTCTTCACCTCTGCAATCCTCCAACAGGTCTTCGGTGTCAACAGCAGCTTTAACATTTGCCATGGCGCCATTTTGCTTTGCCTAATATGCTATGTCACAACTAAGATTGTGGGCTCTCCTCGCGACTGCTGTGGAAGGGTTTGGCTAATGCGAGATTAGCTTATATACGTCTTTCTTGTTGAGAAAGCTGTAGGTTTCATGTGTTGTTTAACCATTGGAGTAAAATTTCTAACAGCATATAGCATGTTATTCGAAGCTCTACTACACGAAGAAGAAACTCCAAACTTTACTTATTCAATATGATCACACTTCTTGGTGGCTATGGGGTAGTTGTCGTCCTCAACTTTATCTAGTAGGTCTTTCTAGCATTGACTTTCGTTTTCCAATGGCGGGTTGTTAACAGTACTAGTCGCATTGCCCGAATTGTAAACGGAGAGTGCTTCATCGGCATGAAGAGCATCTCTATGATTCCTCTTATCGCTTTCGATGCCGTCGTCAATATCTACCTGACCATTCTTTTTCTGATCCCTCTTAAAAGTTAGTCGACATTCGGTAGTCTAGCATGCATATGCTAATGAGTTGTCAGATCTCTATTCATTCAAGAATCTTCCAAAAACCCATGCGAACTCCCGCCTCCGCAGCGTAGCCTTCCGTACTTTCGTCGGTGCTTGCTCTACCTTGACAAGCAGCATTGTGTAAGTCCATTGATATCCAGCGTTTGGAACATCCCTAATATGAACTAGAAACTTGACTATATTAATGGTTCTGAATGGCGAGCCGGGTTGGGTGTGTCTCATGTGTTGCAACAGTGACGGTATGTACTTTAAACAAGGTATCTGGAATATAACTGACCATAGGGAGTCCTCTTTTCGGCCATTGTCGTTCAATGGGTCACTTCTCGCGATAGTGCCGGTTCTTCCAGTCAGCCAGCTTCGGCGGCTGTTACAGATGGTAGCTACACCGGCAGACGTGCCTCGTCAGCTCATCCAAGAAGTCTGCATGCGTCCAACGTTCCCAACGTTCCTCGCGACGTAGACGACGAGACTTCTCTTGTCGGGCATACTACCGTCACCTCATTGACAGATGACCCTGCTTTCGAAATGACCAAAGTTCATTCAGGGACTGCAGGTGGTGTTATCGTGACGACCACAATTCACCGTCAGAGCAGGCCTACGACCGAACGAAAGGATAGCAGCGATGATGACGACGATATCAGGGCAGAAATAGATCGAGACTTTCCGGTGCGGTCGGTTGCTTTTGCTCCAGGCCACACAGAAGCCGCAGAGCCACCGCGGACACGAATCCAAGGTGGCTCCAGGCCGCATCATCATGCCAAGACGCTTTCATTCTCACGTCCGTTGAACAAGTAAAATGCACATTGCAAGGCTGTTTTAGAAGAGAGTTGCTTGGAATATCAGGTCAGGAAAATCGGCGTTTTCAGGTTAAAGGTTTTTTGGACAAGGGCAAAAGGGTTCTAGGCATAGTTGAAAAGATCGGAGTTGATATTGAAGGGGGCGGCAATACCCAATATTTAGTCTTAATCTTCACCAAGAGTTGCAGAAGCCCATACATCTAATGCTATTATTGATATCACGACTTGGGAAAAGCATCCTCGGGAAGCAAGAAAATATCAGACCTTAGTATATAGTATTAAAGTAAACTTAGCAAAAGGTATACTAAACTCATCCTAAATTTATACTAAATTACCTAAGTTTTTGTTATTATTCAGGACCAAGATCTTAGGTTTTCCTCCTCTCGAGCATCTGTTATGACGCTGAAACTTGACAAAGACGTTCCCCACTCATCGATGGAATGGAATGGATGGATGACACAATGGTGTCAGGTGTTGATCTCCCGCATTCATACACATGGCATAACATTCTTCAGACTACAATACAACTCAATCAAGACATTGTCGTAGCCACGGTAGTCTCGAATCGAAAGTCATGAGACAGTTTGACGTAGTCCTACAAGGCGTCATCCATTCAAACGGTAGAGATGTTTCGTCACAGGATGGCACAGTAGTTGGAGCAGTAAAATCGCTGTTCATTGTCATCGTAGCTCGTAGATGTATCTACACGCTGAAAGAAGTCTATCAAACTGCTAAGATCAGGAATTGTTCTATTTGCAAAGTCCTCCCTTTTTGTAATATCCCGGAGTTGATGATAAGAAAAAAGGTAAGGGGGTTGACCGCGCGATATAAACTTGGATACTGTAAGCCAGATCCTGGTCACCTAAATGCAGAATATGTACATAAGTCAACAGGCGCCATCCTTGAACCGAAAATGTTCATCCTCCCTCCCGAAAGCCAATTTTGAATGGTTGGGTATTTCCCTAGCGAGTGTACAAGAAGTTATAAAACGAACTGAGTGGCCATCTGCCATGAACCATGGCGAGCTTAAGCGGAGGCATAAACGCTACCGTAGGAGCTGAGCTCGGTCTCGCTGGTCATGAGCATGCCAGTCTCGACCTTGAAGTAGGAGTAAGCATCAAGGTAAGAAAGGTCCTCAAGCTGGGGGATGGCATCCTTGAGCCACGAGGCGATGGCCTCATCAGAACCAGTAGGAGCAAACTCAGTGAGCCAGATGGGCTTTCCGCCACAAGCCTCGTGGGAAGCCTTGAGGTGGTCGAAGAGGGTGCTACCGTACTCAACCTCGGAGTACCAGTGGACGTTGCAGAAGTCATAGTGGCATTGCTCGTCGAGCTTCTCACACTCGGAGACCCAGCTCTTGAGCCACTCGACACCCTCGCCGGCAAGACCACTGTTGCTGATGGAAGGGGCACCGATGAGGGCCTTTCCAGCATAGGGGTTGAGCCACTTAACGTGGGCCTGGGCAGCGTAGGCAGGAGTCATGTCAGCCTGGCCAGCGTTGTCAGGCTCGTTGAAGCTGAAGATAGCCTTGGCGCCATCACTCAGGGCCTGGGCACAGTTGTCGGCAAAGCGGTCGGTGTGGAGAGGCTGGTCGTTCCAGAGGGTAGGGATGAAGTTAAGGCCCTTGAGACCGTTGGAAGAGGAGTCCCAGTTGTAACCCCAGCCGCAGTGCTCGCAGTCACTGGCGAAAGTGTTGGCAAGATCCACATTGTTGTAGCAAACACCGCGCTTGTGGGAGAAGCCAGGGGAGCCGCCAGAAGAGGTACCGCTAGACTTAGACTGGGTGCTGCTAGACTTGGCCTTGGACTGGGTCTTCTCCTTGATGGCAGCCTTCTGGGGAGCCTTGGAAGCGGTCTCCTCCTTCTTGGGCTGGGAAGCGGGCTCATAGGCGGACTTGGCAGCTTGAGAGGGCTTGGCGACCTTGATAATGGTGGTAGGCTGAGCGGGAGCGGGAGCGGGAGCGGGAGCAGAGGATACCTCGGGCTTCGATGCGGCAGCGGGCTGGGTAGCAGCAGGAGCAGCACCGCCGGGGCCGAAGTAGTTGTTCTCCCAAGAGACGACCTGACCGTCAATGGTAGCAACGACCCAGTCACCACGCTTCTGGGCGTGCTGGTGGTGAGCGTGGCGGTGGCCGAGAGCGAGAGCCGGCTCAAGAAGAGCGGCGGTAGCGGTAAGGATGGTGAGCTTGTTGGCGATCATCTTGACTGATGTGACTGGTATTCCTAATCAAGGCGATTTGGGTAGAGACCGATGGAACTGTGTTTTCCGAAACGGCAGTCGACTTATGTAATGAATGTGAAGTTGTACTTGATATTCGGGTTGATCACAGTCGGGATGACAAGGTGAAAGCAACAACGAAAGATCGGGGCTGAGACGATAGTTGTAGTTATGTGATCGGCACGGCCGAGTAGGGAGTGTGTATGCGATCTATCAAAGACGCAGATAAAGAAGGGCGACGACTAGTCGAGACGAGGGTTGAAAACACGGGCTGATATTGACGAGATGAAGGAGAGAAGGGGAAGGGAAGTTCGAAACCATGGGGGGGGGATATAGAGAGTTTAAGTGCAAGGAGGTCCCTCGCAATAGGGCAGGCAATGGCAATGGAAGTGGTGTGGTTTTGACATGATCCAGAAGCACAGTACAAGTGGTGAGGTGAACTGGAATGTATCTTTTACCTGCTGATGATTGTTGGAGATACCCGTGTCTTCACCTGACACCTGGTATCTTTGTTTCTAAGACTGGAAAGACTGGGAAGAAAGGACCCCCGCCTGGGCCATCGAGAGCCTCCACCTGCAGGGGCCGCTTTGGGGCGCTTTCGGTGGACTCAGGTGAAATGCTTGGAGGCGTTCTGCAATTCCATTGGCCGATGCTCTTGTTCCTGGCGCCGTGCTAGAGTGGATCTCTGGCCGGGGTACGCCATCCCTGGCAAAAAAGCGGGTAGGGTGCCAGGGGCAGCCGCTTCAGGTAGCATCAAAGCAGTTTCCGATTGGACGAACTGACCTCCCTCTTGGAACCTAGACGACAGCGACAGTGGGCAAAGAAAACATGGGTTAACGTGGCAGTGGATGCGCGACCACTCACACAGAGGCAAACACACGCTGTGCCTGAACTGAAACAACTATACATGCGCTATTTCATCCGGCTTTGGTCTACTGCAGGTCCCTTCTGCAGGAACACACACAAAAAAGAGGAAACAAAAGAACAAAAGACCGCAAACGGCCCAACAATTGTGTTAGTGGCCCTCAAAGGAATGATTCTCGCACTGAGGCCTTTGTTACCTTTGCTGCAATGCCAGCACTCCTTCGCCCCAATGCCTGACTCGACGATCCCACAACCAAGCTTCTGACATCCACCATGGTATAAAAAACTAAATGGTCCCGAGAGATGAAGCCAAGCCAAGACAGCAGAAGAACACGACCGAGTTTGCTGCCGGCACTTGGCCTTCGAGAACCCTCAACGCCCACTTCCCAGCTACTAACGTAATCGCACAAGGCCATCGTAAACGTTGACCCTAACTCCGTTTAGACTAGCTGATCTTATCCAGGATGCTCTGTAGCATGTACGGAGTAGGTAAGGAAGGTATCCTGGTGCCAAGCCCAGCCAACTTGATGAATGCAAGGCCAGAGGTTAACGACCACCAACTTCTGCATCACCATCATCATCTGGCTTCTCGTCATTCCAATGCTCTTACACCAGAGGCGCGTGATGCGCATCATATGACGCTCATCACGACAACTAGCAACGACAACGCATACACACACACACACACACACACACACATACACACACAATTAAAGCCCTCAGAACAAGGCGCACAAAGACTGCCACCGCGAAAATTCTAAATGTCTTGGCTTTTTGGTGCATCCCAGCCTCTTGGGACAAACCTGAACCCAGTGCTCAAGGGCCACGTCGGCTGCTAAACCCAATTCTCACTTAGCATCCGCCGTGTGAAACACCGTCCGAAATTACATCCGCAGCCACGGTAGGGGGCTCCACGCGTACAACCATGATATCCCTTGTCAATATCTGAGCGACCTGTGAGCCGGGATTCCGGATCGGATCCTCATCGCAGCCCACAACGAATGGATGCTGCAAACGGATGGCGAGACATTGTTGAGCCATTTTTGGCATACCAAAAGCTTGGTTCTCGATTCTCGTAGTATGACAGGGTTGTCACTCATCCACACAAGAGACATTCACAACTTGGGACAAGAGAAAGAAGTGGAAGGAAAAAACCTCAATGCCGCATTTTGATGCTCTGACTCAAATTTTCGTAATATGTTCTGTTTTCGTGGAAGTCTTTGCCATCACTTTGCATGATGAGGGTTACATTTTCTGCACCTAGCCAGGACCGAGCACCAAGAAACACACTCAACACTCTTTGCTATGTACAAGCTAACGAAATGTCACGAACTCTATTTTCTCGGTTTGGCACCTAGCTAGACTATTGACATGTGGCGGTCAAGCTGACGTGTTACACTCAATGCTCTCTGAGGCTGTCTCTTTGTGCAACTTGCTTTATCTAATCTCCTCAACACTTTAAGTGCTTGGAACTCTGGTTAACAGTTGATGGACTCCCCTGATCAGTGTCGAGTAAACAAAACAGCCAGTCTCTCAAGCGACGAGCTGCTGCCTGTATAGAAAATCCTGATTCAGCCCATAACTTATGGGCCTATGGGGCGCTCATCTTATCTCACGAGATCGCTTCGGGGGTCCCTGGAGTCTTTTGAGCTTTTAATAGGGTTTGACCATGGCTCTTGCTCTCCACTGCCCATGAGCTGTTGACTCTGGGTTAGTGATTCGATACCGCAACACGGTTCAAGGGATATCCAATTTCAAAGTACGACGCATTGAGCGGGACGCTAATATAATGTTGTTGTGGTATACGAACGCTCAGGGACATGACCCACCTTGACGGGATGTGGATGCCGTTGATCAAGGCGAACATACTCCGTACATACATACCGTTGATCAACCTGGCAATGATTAGAACAGCAGATTAGTTATTTAGGATATGAGGCCTCCCTAGGAAGTAGCGGGAACGACATCCAGGTGAGATACCTTACCTAGGATAGTAGTGGCAGTCGTTCATATAAAAGATGATGATATATCTCGTATCTCATGTGTGGTACAGGGTAGTTAGGTTTGTTTTGTTTACATATAAGCCCCTGGCTTCATTATCACATGCAGGCCTCAACAAACTGCACCCTATTGATCAATCTATTACACTTTACCAGTGCGATATACGTTATGTGTACCTCTACCCACTTGATTTCAAAACATTGCAACAGACCTACCTGTTGGCACTGAGGTGGTTGAGTCATCCTTCTCGTAATAGGTTGTGAGCAACCAAGGTCTGAGACTTATGTACACAGGTGAACTAGAGAAACCGCAACAGACGAAACAAGCCATCGTTTTTAAAATAGATCCTGTAACATGGCATGATGGCTCCAGAGTTCAGGTGAGCTAATAACATGATCGGCGCTAGGATACCTGCGAATCGCGATATTTGCAGAAGCGCCCGACGATGGGAAATGAGGTGAAGGACTAGAGGACGATCGCAGGCGCGCGCTTGTTATTCCCGTGATTTGGCTAGGAATTACGGATACACTACGACAGAGTTGAGTGCAACACCAAAAGCGCCATCGACAACCAGACGTTTCTCTGAGCTCGCTGTTGAAATATGGTCCGTTATCAAATTAAGATTAGTTATGGGGTAAAGTTAAACGCCAACAATGGGTGTTGTAACGGACATCAAACTGGGGCCCCGCTATAAGGTAATGGAGAATCTGCAGCCCGTTGAGAGCTTATCGAATAAGCCGCGTCTGTGGCCAAAGCCACCATCGCCCTGTTGGACAGTAAATCAATGGAGGTCAACACAGCCTCTTACGTGAAGCCGATATCCAAATATCATAAAGCCACAATAATAGTCGCAACGGATGACCATCAATACGAAAAAAATGCCTAGCAATACCGAAACCCAAATTGGGATGATAGTGCGAGAAGCGGCGGAATGATGACCCGTCATCCCGCCCTGTTAGTTAGGGATAAACTGTCACCGCAGCGAATAATAGAACAACATGTTTAGCTAGTTGTGGCAGGACTCAAGCCACTTGATAGGATCGTCCACTACCAGCTTCAACACGTGATACCGTCAGATGCTGATTCGCCCATGTTGGGTTGAGGAAGCTATACAGCTCTTGAAGCCTCGCGAGTTCTATGGCATACTTGTAAAACTTCAACCTCCTAAACTCGAAATATATATTGTATGCGACGACTTAGATGCACGAGGACAAAAAGCTGCTACCGAGTAACATTACTTCTACTCTGATCGCTGAGCAATCTATAAGAGCTGCAAGAAGCAAGCTGAACCACAACCGGTCCACACCTGAAAGCATTCAATCATGGACCTAAATCAAGAATTTACTCCGGGAATGCTGTCATTCCCTGATCAGCCCGATTTTGACTACGCCGTCTTTCTCCAAACTGACGATATAACTTTTGGCGAGGGTGCCCAGATCCAACAGCAAGTACCGTCGGATTCCTCAGACAAGGCTACACCACCAAGCACAACATCAGGGTCTAGCAGTGAACTGGTTGCTCGACCTTCAGCTCAGAAACAAAGACTTGAGCGAAGAGGCCACACCAAGAGTCGAAGAGGTTGCTACAACTGCAAGAGAAGGCGTATCAAAGTATGTAGACCCGAATATCTAAATTCGACGGATCGACTAACACCAGGAAGTGCCAGGAGACTCGGCCTGCGTGTGGCCACTGCACCAAGACGGGCCTGAAGTGCGAGTATCCATCTATGCCTCAGATCACACATCAGGTGCGTAAGCGACAAGGCTCAACAACTGTGTCAGCTAACGAGTGTGTATTCAGCCGCATCACCAGATTCCTTTATTCAGTCTCCAGGATATGCGCTTCTTCCAGCACTTTCTGACACAATGCTACCCCCATCATCCCTTGAAGCAAGAGGATATCTGGACCCATGAGATCCCTTGCATTGCCCACAACGTACAGATCCCCGTCAAGTAAAGGAAATAAGGCAGTTACTGACCGGTCTAGCATGAATACCTTATGCACGCAATCCTCGGTTTCTCGGCATCCGAACTTATGAGGAATGACTCCAGTATTGTTCAGTCAGCCATGAACCACCGTATCAAGGCAATAAGAGCAATCAAGAAGCGTCTGGCCGAGACTGCCAGAAGCTCAATGGAGTATGAGGAAGCGAACGCCATGGTAGCTACCTGCTACGCTCTTACATTTCAGTCCGTGAGCTTGGACGATGGACTGGCGGAGTATCTGACCTTCATCCGTGGTATCATGATTGTGGGAATTCAAATGCTGTTCCGAGGTATAAAACCAATATTTAAAAATATGATGGAGCCGGATCAAGATGCCTTACTCGAACCCCTAATGCAGGGCCTCCCACTAATTCCAAAGGGCTACACAGACTCTGCAATGGAGGCTCTTACGAATCTCAAGCCACTGTGCGCCCAGCCAGTCGAAGTTGAGTACCACCAGCATCTCGTCAAAATGGTCGAAAAGCTCTACATCAACTCATGGGATGGTAAGTCTCTGATCACACAACACTTGACTGGCACCCAGCTAACTAGACCTAGCATATAAAGCATACACAGCACAATACGGCTGGTGGATGTTGCTTCCACACGACACCTTCCAAGCTCTCATTGATCCAGATAACCAGGTCATGATGCTGCTTCACTCACACTGGGTCGCCATCAACGAGATCATGTCTCCTATCAGCGGGCAAGAACGAAACGTTTCTGAAAAGTATCCAGCACAGAGAGATGACCAGCCACAACTTGATCCTGGTTTTGCTCGATGGCTCAAATATATTAATGCTAATATCGACCTCGAGCACCAAATGTACAACCAGTGGCCGATGTGGGTGGAGGAACAGTTGGATCAAGATATTACTTTCTTTGGAAGGACTTAATTATCGGGTTATCCACAATTATTTGGTAAATTCTTGCAAGTTGTTGCAGATTTAGAAACTAAAGTCTTCTAGTACCTTAGGGAACATATATCGTGTCCATGGGGTTGACAGCTCAAGCGGCGAGAGTGTTGTCTACTGTTTCAAGTTACGTTCCCATGAGGAAAACGTCAATATCTTGAATGATAGACCCTTCCAAGATCTTTGGCCATTGATATTAAAGGAGCAAGCAAAAAGATTCGGAGAGGGAGAGAAACCAAAGAGGAAAACGTGAAGGAAGGGAACGAAGAGCCGGTAACTCACATTGTAGTTCTATGTACCTAATTGTCACCTTCCAAGCTCCTGACGGCCAGGCCAGGACGTTCTCTTCAGACAAAGAAAGTCATGATTGATTTAGGAAACTGTCTACTCCAGATCACCAAAAAAACTACCTTAAATCATCACAAGCTTGGGAGGCTCTTGAAATGTCAATTTTTAGCCCCCATCCGACTCAAGGTCTCAAGTGTCGTTCCCGGTGCCTAAGGTAGTCTCGGCACTGCCCCAGCAAAGCCCCCACTATCGAATCTCGCATTCATCGTATTCCGTGCGATTGGGTCGGGCGTGGGGGCATGATCATTATACAAGCCAATCATATTTGGGGACAACCTTCATAGGGCTGAACAATGCCTTGGGCTGTCCCTGTCATAGAGCAATGAGTTGTGCCGTATTCTTCGGGTTTGGCCATGGCCAATTGAAGATCTAAGGATAGAGAGGTAGGGAATATAGGGCTGTGGGTATAAATAGACCCTCTGTCCGCCTTCAAGATGGAACAAGATTGAAAGCGAGCATCATAAGGAGACTTACACCAACGGCTTATCAGCATCACCAAGCTACATTCAAAGAACCAGGTATTCAAAATACTCTTACCAAGACCACTAGTATAAGAAAGAAGTCTACAAAAACTGGGACAATGGCAACCTCATCCTTGGAACTTGGCCATCGTCCCTCTGGTCACTTGGCTCCACCTCCTGACTACGAGACCACTGAAGCTGTAGAACTATCACGCCTCTCGCCAGCTACGTCTTCAACAAACTCCCTTCCAGAGTATACGACGCTATACAATATTGAAAACGGAGACTCCGCATCCTCCTCCTCAACATCGGTATTTTATCCTACAAAACAGCTGCAGATCCAAGCCCCTGGGTTTGCACTTATTAGGCTTCCTCTACCGCCACAGCCAGATCCTATCTATGTCTTCAACGTCGCAGCAACGGGAGAACTCGATGATGCAGAGTATGTATCGATCAGGCCTACAAGAAACTCAGGCTCTTGTTTTCTTGCCAGGGCGAACGATCCTACACAAGCAGCTCTTTGCACGACCACATACCGTTTTGGCCCAGGCAAGCCTCCCAAGATCCGTTTTGTTGGGGATGGATCACAGAACGGCCAGACAGAGGAGATAGAGCTCAGCTGCAAAGGTGTTCTAACTCGCAGCACCATCATGCGCACTCATCTCGGTACTTTCGAATGGCGATATAGTTCCCGCGCCGAACGTCGAAGTGCAAAAGCCTCTGTTGGCGAGGACATCGACTGTCTACTCATTCTAGACCAAGTCATGAAAGTGGCCATTGCAGGAGGAAAGCAAGAAGAGAGTAGACGCAAAGTTGGGCAATTCGTGCGTAGCGATGGACTCCGCACTCAAGGTTCTAGGAGGAGCTCTGCTGGAAATGGTGGACGGCTTATGCTTGATTTGCGTGAATGGCTGGATCGGAAAAACGAGGCAATTGAGATGGAAATTCTAGCTGTGGTGAGTTGTGTGTCTATGATGAAGAGAGAAGTGGATAGGCGAAGAATGCATCAGACTATGGCTATCATGGGAGGTGCTTCTGGTGGACCCTAGAGTATTGGCACGGTTATGATACTCGGATGAGATTGATACTAGTGATAGACTGTTCGCATATTTTAGTTATATAAATCAAACTTTTGCTTCTCAAGAGACAGTTTCGTTAATTGTGACCGGATAAATGCCAACCACCAAATTGCATCCCATATCACCCATTGGTGTACTTATTCTTGCACATCAGGAACCGCAGTTTTCTCTCTGGGTCCCAGCTCAAGCACCTCAGTCGATGGAATCTGTTCCTTCTCATTCAAGTTGGCATTTTCGAGATCTTTCTTACTGCACTTACATCTGTACCTCACCGAACACCCCTGCTTCTCACCAATGAATGGGTCGTTGCGGCATGATTTGCCAAACAACTCCAGCAGCAACACCCACACAGAGAGAGCCAAAGTGATGGATATCAGGTTAAGCGAGTTCAGGCTCTTGGCCAAGGGCAAGAGAAACAAGATGAGGCAGACAAGAAGTCTATTGGCCAACCGCGTCTTCTTGGACAGGCGTCTAGTTGCTGGATGGCGATGATCATGTGTGGCTGAAATGACTCCCATAAAGAACAAGGCCACAGCAAGGCCTTGACAGTAAAAGTACCGGATACCGTCAGCCACCTCAGGATCTGAACGCTCGATATAGTGTTCCGTAAGATGCTCAGGGTTGGCATCCGGAGTATCTGCGACCCAGACGAGCTTAGATAGCCCGGCAGATGCAAGAATGTAGCCCATGATGAACGGGAGGTGAGCGTAGTGCCATACGGACGCTTTGCAGGTTAGCAAGGGGTTATTACCATGGTCTTCATAACTTACAGGATATCACAGAGCGCCGAATAGCATGGATATTGATGTTGCTGCCATCCACATCAAAATATATCCAGTTAAACACAAACGCCTGGCAAAGACCTAGGACAGCCTTTCCCAAAAATACATCGACGGTATATCCTCCATGACTCTGAAACATTGGTCCCATGACAGAATATCCAAACACCAGTGAGACAAAGGCGTTGGTTCGTTCAACGCGATGCTCAATATTGACAGCTGGAAAGAACTCGAAGATACCTGAGAGATACTTGACAATCTTTTTGTCATGAGCAGCCTTTCGGCCATATTGGTAAATTCCAGTGAGGATGCTCTGGCCGCACATATCCAAGGTGATGGCAACCCAGATGAGTCCCAGACGAGAAGGCATCTCAACATGAATACTAGCAATCCATAGGGCTGCTGGCACAATTATATTGAGAGCTTGACAGAACATGACACCTCGCACCATTGGCAGCAGGTACCCAGTGTATAAGAAGTGGAAGACACCTCTGAAACGAGCAGCGACATAGAATGATACCAGCATGGTGTAGGTATTATGCTCCCCAGGATAAAATGCATATGTCATGTTGGTCGAGAACCTAAGGAGTCAGATGGATGAAGTTTTCTTGACTGTTGCTGACGTACCCCAGAAGACAAGCAATCTCGAACAGAATCTCAAGCCGTGTAAAGACATCGTCCGTCTCAAACCAACTCAAGATCAGAGTGATATCGGACCAAATCTTCCATGACATGATGAACGTGATTGCGAAGCGAAGCAGCTCCTTGCCGGTCGGCTCAGCCCAAACATGCTCGCCGTCGACGTGAATGATACCGACTTTTCGAGCGGTGAGAATTTGTTATTGCAACAGAGTTGGGTTTCTTACCATAGAGAAGATCAAAGAACAACTCAATAGCCATGATCTCGGTGTTTTCTGAAGCACGCCACAATAACCCCTTGTGAAACCATTGCTTGACCACTGGTTTCTTGAAAAGTTTGATGGTTTCTCCTAGTCGAGGTTGACCTCCACCAGAGCCAACTGAGAGTGTATCCGAAGTTGACATGTTGGAGGAGTCAGCAGCTGGTAAGGGGTCATCATCGTCATAAGTTCGTAGCTCAGCACCATAACCAAACTTGTCGAAATTGGCATTCAGAGCAGACGTGTTGGTGGAGAGTCGCTCCAGGTGGCCGTTGACGATATCAAGTTGGCTCTGCATGTCTTCCCACTCGTCAAATGCAGGTCCATGCCGTTGTCGAAAGTGAGCACGACGACTCTCATGGTGATCTCGGGTCTCTCTTAGATAGTCACAATGTTCTGGTGATCCGTGGATGACCACTTCAACCTGAATATCATTTCGCTTTCCATGTTCTTCACGTAAAGAGTCGAGATCTTCGGGCAGAGAGGCGATGATCTTCTTGCCGTTTGGCAGGAAGAACTCCTGCGGTCGCCGGCGTCGAGTAGAGGCAATGTATGACATTTGAGCACAACTGATTGAGTTTGGAATGTCAATGAAGTGACGAGACCAACACTATATAAGGAGAAGGTGCTAAAAGACTACAAGATAAGCACAGAGCCAATGGCTTTAGCTCATTGGGCGGCCGACTCTGAACACACAGGCCCCTGCTAATTCGATGCCGCTATCATTGGCTTTTGATGATGTGTCTCACGGCTTATTTGATTGATCCCCAATCCCCGCAAGTGAGGCTGGACAACCATCCATTGCAAAGAGACACTACTAGGATAAGCATAAGTGTTTCATTTTAAGCTTAACGAGATGCGTAGTCATCATGACTAAGTGATTGAAAATAATCGTATTTTATTATTGAGAACAATACCTGTTGCCTTACGAATGGGTTTTCATCGAGAACATCAATTTGGGAAGGATTCTATTAGCCTTACGGAGGAAATTAGGTAGATCTGGGAACGCAAGGGCCTTCCCGCTAAACTAAGATCGCGGAAAATCAAACCACGTGACATATCTCCCGGCTGTTCACCGGCTCATGACAACATTCTGCCTAAGGCTGCAATACTAGCTCTGCAATTGCCCGGTAATTCGGAGCAAAGATTCAGTAGCCATCACCAACTACCAAAACCCATCCCTCCCAATTCAACCTCCAACACCGCCAAAATGACTGCTGCGTGGAGAGCCGCTGGTCTTACGTACGTCAATTGAACTCCCAGACACTGCCGACTACAACGTCTTCCGCCGAGCGACCGTACCGAAACACCGAGAAGCTAACATTGCGTTTCGATAGCTACAACCGCTACCTGGCCATCGCCGCCCGCGTTGTCCGCCGAAGCTTGAAGGAGGACAAGAGAATCGCTGCTGAGCGCCGAGGCGAGATGGAACTGCGATTCTCCAAGTGGCAGGTAAGGCGATACGGAACCAAAAAGACAGCCAAAAAAACAGCGACGCAGACTAACATGTAATTACCTCAACAGAACGGTAAGCAGGGTGAGCCCAAGAACCTCGCCGCTGCCAACGCCGCCATTGCCGCCGAGAACGCTGCTTAAGCAGATCGATTTAGAGATGATTGCGCGTGGGATAATAGAAGCGTGGCGCTCGAAGGGTTTACTCGGCTCAGATGAGATGGACTTATTCCTCAACCGAATGTATACACCTGGAGCCACTGTACCATAACGATTGTTGCAATGTATCAATCAAATTCAAAACTACGACTGCAATTAGAGGCAAGAATGGATTTGCTGGTGAATCAATCAATGCTGTGATGTAGCTGAATGATTTCTATCGTGATACCCGCGGTGGAACGTCCGCATCTCAACTTTCTGTCACACCCGGCTACAGCCGAATTAGTAGCTACGGCTCCGCTAACGATGTGTATCAACACACATGACCAGGTTGCTATGAAATCCGTGACTTCATGCCTCTTTTCTAATGTAAAACTTTGTTGTAATTTCCCTTTTGCGTTGATTTCACTAACATAACAGCCAAGCTTGGTAGTATATCATTCAATCATTGTACGTAGCAGTGGGCCCATCATCATAATTGGATGTATCGTCCTATCTCCCTTGCTGCTCACAATCATCTTCTATCAAACATCCATCTATATTTCAGCACTACCACCATCACGCAAACGTACAATATTAATATTTAATGCGATAGCTCGTCGCTTTACTTAGTCAATATGGACGATATTGGCAACAGAATTCAGGATGGTGGGTGCCCAATACTGCCTTACCCTTAGGTCCCGCGTGCCAATGTCGTCAAAATCTGACTTTGGGAGCACAGATATCGCGAGAATATCGCTTGATCACCAATATGAGCTGCCACCTCCGCCACCTCCGGATATTGCGACTGCAGGGATAATTGCAGTGGACATCACAGATAAATTCTCAGCAGCTGTCAAGAGTAAGTTCTGTGTCGCTGACTTGGTTCATGACCCCGCCGTTGACTCAAGTCTGACCAGCTCTCGCACCCGGTGAACTTGTTAAAGATGGGCAATTTACGCTATTCGAGTCCGTTTCAGGGCTCGAGGTTCGTCTACCGTGAAGGCTAGCTGCGTTCAACACTAATATACTTAGATCATGGATCCTAAAATGGATAGCGGTTGTGTTGAATCAGCAGAAGAGCTTGAAGAGCTTTACGATGTTGCGCGGCCACTGCTCCCAGAAGAGGTACTGGGAATTATAGACCAGCTTCTCTGTCATGAGGTAAGTGCTTCAGTAGCGAAGTAACTACATAAACTAATAATGTTGCTCAGATGGCGTGGCATCAGGGATATCCCCTTTCGCAGACTCTATTCACAAGTGTATACGCCGAGGCGCTCCTGACACCCACACCACGAACTGTCGAGGACGCTCACTTTGTTCGAAATGGCTCATGGGGTTCTTCTGGACAACCTGACATGCTTAAAATACTAAGAGCGTACTGTCTTGGTTTGCTTAAAGCTTGCGGTTATGTCAACGAACGGATTAGATCAGAACACTACTATGAAGTAAGTGTGAGCCGATGTCATGGCAAATGGACCATTTTTGGCTGACGCATACTTTCAAGGAAGAAGATTTCGTGACAAACACATACAGCCGTACCTTACTTGCTGAAATACAACCCCAGGCTATCCGGCAGGCTATCCAAGAAGCAAGAGACCTACTCAGCACATTATCTACCGGCGTCAGCGATGATCTTCGAGAAGCACTTGATCAACGACTGCAGCTACGGCTGTACTTTCTGGAAGCCACAGAATGCCCCAAATACGTGAAAGAGCCTGAGATCGCGCGAAAGCCATGGCTTGAAGGACTCAAGGTTCTGCCAGCCATCAAGTCATCTCACACCTTGGGAAAACCAGTCGATGAGGCCTTCAGTGCCAAGCTCCAACGAAAGCTTGCTAGCACTATGCCCCCTAGACCGATTGTGCAGTTGAAATTCGAGGATGCATTTGGTCATCTTTCAAGGCTGTTCACAGATGGTGTTGAATTGATTGATGTGCTCAACTATACAGACTCCCAATGTCTACAAGTAAGCATTGGATTCCTTTTCAGAGAATGTCAAGGCTAAACATTTCTAGAACTTCGTCTTGCAATTTCAAGCCAAGAAGCCTCAACCGCTGGTTTTCGTGCGGACTCTACTTCAGACTTTCCTCTTCAACGAAATGGAAGTTCTAGGCACAATGAGCATTCGGCAGATTATGGATGATGACTTTTCTATCGTGTCGATGCCGGCCAGCGCCCAACTTGATCGAAACAACGACGAGATCGAATTTCCCCAAGATCCGCGATTCATTGTTGCGCAACAAATGGAACAGTTTCGACAAAGAGCGGCTCAATCATTTCTCGACATCTTCAGGACCTTTTGTCAGAACAGGTGTCGTGTGAGGCGCACGCTTTGCCATATCATCAGGGACTGGGATAATCTTCAGCTCGATGCCGAAGAGATCGATCAAATTATCCAAGTCAAGTTGAACGAGAAGCCAATGAGGCATTTCACAGGGGCAAATTCCCAACCAATCGATACCTACTCCCTCCCACTATCGTCCTGGACGTACTTATACAAGATTCGCCAGATGGAATGGATCGTACAACTTGGTTTCGAGTTGGAAGTCTATCAGCCAGACGAACTTGCCGGTATGTATTGGTATCTCAACTACCTCGCCAAATGGAGGGTTCAACATACAGAGAGGCTCAAGTCCTTCATTGTTCGAAGAGTCGAGGAATCTCGCTCACCTTCTCAACCGCGAAACCCTTCAGTCGATCGCCAACTTGAGCGATCCCTTGCTTTTATCCGGCTTATGCTTCTCGATGCCGCTGTCACATGGGAATTGTCAGATGCGCTATCATGCCTTTATACAGCTCTCATGCGGCTCGAGTTGGTCAAGGTGCCTCCGCGACCTTATAGTAACGACGAACTCCGCTTTGAGCTGCGGATGAGACCATTTGCCGTTATTGGTCTACCGCCTTGCCCGGGCTTTCAAGAATTTAATCTTGGAACCACGCAGCCAGAATCTCCCACGGTGGATATTCTTCAATATGCAGAAAGAGCTCTGAAGGGTGCAAAGCAGGGACTCGAGGTGCTGAGCAAGCTGTCTGCGGCAGATTCCTTCTCAGTTGGTTCTCACGATAAATGGCAGGCTTCGAAGAAGAACGCGCTCAAAGCTTGTATTGCAACAGGACTCGCGATTACGGCTGTGCTGAAGGCAACGAAGGAAGATGCGAGTAATTTGAAGCTCAGAGTTGAGGTGCCAACTCCTGATAAGTGTTATCATGACTGGTGGATTGTACCTCATCTGGTTCCTGTCTGAAGCTTGTTGAAGGAAATCCATGTATAGGTAATGACAAAATGAGCTTAAATTGAATTGTCACATCAAAGCCGCCTTAGCGTATTCGGGTATCCAGATGAGAGTAGCACCCTCTTCCAATATTCCTGGTTACCAGCCCTGGTTTCAAACATCAAACAGAATACGAACTAATACTAGGTATAGAAGATACAACGCCATTTCCATTGCGACAATTTCAACAACAAACCAAACGCATCCTTACCGTAGATGCTTTTCGGTAATCGGAATGAGATACCGAGAATAATTGGGGATCTTCAGTCCTGGTTCTGATAAGAAGACAGGTCTAGTGGGACCAGTGCTTAAGCTAGCTTAAGCGGCGACACGTCGGCGAGCGGCCTGAGCCATTCGGAGACGAACGGTCTGCTCGTAGAGAACGTCCTTGAAGGCAAAGAGGAGCGCAGCAGTGAGGACACTCTGGGTGACCTTAGGGCCGATGCCTGTTGACGTATGTCAGTGAATTGTTATTAAGACGGTGACTTGATTTTTTTTACCTCGGTAGAGACCAGAGTAACCACTCTCACGGACGATGCGAGAAAGAGCGCTAAGGGAACCCTCCTTCTTACCGCTGCCCTGGACGTGCATCTGAGACTTGACGGTGATGTAAGGGTAGGTAATAGCAGTAGCAAACAGCTTGCCCAGGGCGCCGAGGAAGAAGGCGATAGTAGGAGTCACCTTGCGACGCTTCTCAACTGTGTTCTTGAGCTGCTCGAAGAGAGTGTACTGGAGAATAGGGTTGATGACGAGGACAAGAGCCGGGATGACACCAGAGAAGAGAGCCTGAGGACCCTCGTTCTTGAGGAGGAGCAGCAGGGTGCCGATGGTGCTGGGAGCCTTGGCAGGCTTAGACTCGCCAGCCTCGACATCATGCTTCTTCTCCTGCTGGCGAGTGGTGACTCGGGTGTTGACGACCCAGATAGGGTTGGTGATGATAACGGTGGCCGAACCAGCGATAGCACCAGCAATCATGGACTCAACAGTGGTGAGCTTGGCGCCAGCGCGGCCAGCCTTGGCAGCAGCCTTCTCGAAGAAACCGCGAGTCCATTCGTACCAGTAGTAGTAGACAAAGTTGGTGACGCTGATGCCGAAGAGGGCCGAGTTAATACCGGAGTAGAGACCAGAGATACCCTCGCGGGCGATGATGTTGCCAACAGCCTCGCTGAACTTGCTCTCGGCCTTCTTAGACTCGACCTGAGCGCGCGTGGAGAGGGTGATGAGAGGGTAGCTTAAGAGATCATCAGCGCACTGTAACTAATGCGTCATTAGAGTGTTCGCAAGCCTTACGTCAGGATCATGGACAGAAGGCCACCTCCAGCGCCAGCAAGAGCGTGGGCGACATTGTCGTTCTGGGGGATTGCTTGAGTCTCAGGCGCCGCGGTGATTTCAACCTTGTTAGGAGTAATCTCGACCTTTGTCACAGGCGTATTGATCTGAGGAGTGGTCTCCTTTTCGGCGTTGTCTGACATGATGCCGTTTTGTAAATGGTCGATGTAGTAATAGTATACAAGTTTAAGCTTAAGCGAGGCGCGTGTAAGCGATGTTTATGTAGGACAGAAATGGATCGATTTGAATTGATGGGGAATGAACAGTAATTAAAAACCCGGGGAAGGGAAACTTACAAGTCGCGCGGGGCCGTGCTCGATTATAGGTGCCCAGATACAGTATTTAAAGCTTGTAGGGAAAGGTATTGGAGGGAGACATGTATCTCGGGATCGGCAATGACTTGACTCGAGAGCTAGAGGACGTCTACTGTAAGGCCTAGGTATCTCAGGTAGGTCCTTCTCCCTAAATATACCGTACCGAGGTCGGGACGGGAGTTGATACCGAGTAAAACTTCCCTAAAAGTCGGCCTCTGTTCCGCATCTGAAAATGAGGTCACTTCCCTGCATGTGATGTGGGGAAAAGGGACAAGGCCTTGGGCCGGTGACTTGAGATCTTTACCGTCTGGCGCTAGTACCAATTGAGGCACAAGACAACAGTCGAAGATTCAAGCCACGGAGTCAAGGAGAAACAGAAAATGCGGGCAAAGTTCACGCTTTGTCCCCGCTTGCCTCATTGGGACCAAAGTAAACACTAGACCCATGCCGCCACGTCCATCCCTGTCCAAATCCAACAAAGCACAAAGCACACCGCGGGTTGGGTTTTGGCTTTGCAACGGAGGGACGGCGGTAGTGTTTGCATATACCATGAATATTTTGAATCTGGCATTCTAACATCCCATGAATGACTAACGAAACCACCATTCGTCAATGCCAAAACGCAAAAGTTTAGGCGTTGACAACGACTCTTTTGCCGTTCGCTGGCATTCTTTTGCCGATATGAACACACCCAGCGCGGATATTATGTCGTCACCCGATCCTCTAAACGATACCGCTGAACAAAGTGTCATGCCCCCTCCATCCACGCGCCGTGTCGTCCGCAGCACCCAACGGTCCAGCCGCTTCTCCTCCATGGGCTTAGGAACCTCTCCTAGGAAACAGACTTTCGAACTCGAGGTTGGAGATAATAAAGCGCCCCAGAAATTACTAGTTACGGTCGAGACAGAGGAGCCAAGCGCGACTGCAGGCCCCAGCAGCGCGCGACGAAAACTATTCCAAGACAGCCCTTACCTACCGATATCGCGACGCAGAGAAATGGCGACCACCACGACGACTGTGCCGCTAAAGGGCGCGATCGAGGACGATAACAGCGCGACTCCTAGGAAACGAGGACGACCGAGGAAAACAAATGGCACACCGCTACCCAGTGCAGGCACCAAGAGAAAGTCAATAACACCGATGCATGGAAGCCCACGGAGGAGACAACGCACGGCAACAGATACAGATACACCAAATAAATCGGCAGGCAGTAATGCGCAGCCAACACCAGGAACAAAAAGACGAGGTCGGCCACCGAAGAACCGTCCTGTCGACCCACCAAATCCCACAGAAGACGAACAAAACGCGAGGGGGATTTCAGAGGCGAGCGACAGATCACAGAGCCAAGCTCTCGATAAGATTGAGGTTGCTGGTGATGCCTCCGACCTACCCTCTCTCCGCGCCGACGACTCACAAGCCGATAACGATGTGACTCTGGTCATCACGCCGTCAGAAGCTGAGGCAAATCAACTACGCGCAAACCGAACCGCGAATAATAGCGCGCCTGCTCAGCAATCAGAACCGGACTCGGATATTTGGATGGCAACACTAGACGATGAACCAACGCCGCGGCCTGGAAGTCGCGCAACCCAAAATGCGCCTGCTCCTTCAAGTCCAGACCATGGACGAGCAGAGGACTTCTCAGATTTTGGAGATTATGGCTATGGTCCAGCTGGAAGCGACGTATCTTCTGCAGACGAACATCAGAGCGACACCCGTTCTGGGAATGAAGATACGGTCGCAGCGGGTGAAGACTTTAGCATGATATTCATGGACTCGCTCCCCTCGCTACAAGCGAGTATGCGCAGCTCTGTTCGAGAGATCGCCGAGAATGACATTGGCGAGGAAACCAGCCTAATTATTAACAACACTTTGGAGTCTCTACGGCAGTCTCTGCAGGATCGCGACAGACCTAACGTGAACAAAGAAACCGCTGAGCAAGAAAGGGATCCCCAACCAGCGGCACCCGCTCCCGCTGAGCCTCAAGATGAGCGCCGGCAATCTACTATTCGCCCACCCATGACCTTTTCACCTAACCGCAACATATCTTCCATATGGCGTCAGACTCCGCGAAGAATGGGCTCTTCTCCATTACGACGGCAAGTGTTGCAGTCGAACACGCGAGACAATTCGGATGCTGAATATCGCGGATCTCCTCTGGCAACACAACGACAAGACGCCTCACGTCTCGGAGTCGATAATTCAAACTTGTACGACGACTCTTTCTCAGAAATACCTGATGCAGTACTTGAAGCAGCTACTCCTCGCCGTCCCCGAGCCATGGCCAAGAAAGCACCGTCAGAAACAGAGGATGTTCAAATGGAGGATGCAGACCTTATCCAGTTTGAAGATGAGCCCCAACAAGCAGAGATACAGCAACAAGAACAAGTGGTTGAAGAACAAAGTACAGGAGCAGAACAGGAGGCAGTCCAAGAGCAAGAACAAGAGGAGGCTGGACCTCTGGATGCTTCGGTCGGAAGTGCTATCTCTCGTTCGGATGGCGGGCGCCTCCCCACCCCTGACGACACCCCTCCAAACATCGATTTTGGAAACAGTACTGCTCCCAAGTCAACAAGCGTATCGCAGAGTCCTGATAGGTCTGCATCTTCCAGAGACTCACCGCTGAGGAACTCATCACCTGGGCCCGCCACCGAAGCTGAGGTACCACTTGAAGCGATGGAGATTGAAGACGAAATTATTGATCAAGCTGTTGAAGCTACGGGGCAGGTCACCAGCGGGGCTGTTGTTGAAGTCGAAGGAGCCGACAACGATGATGAGTCTATCATGGGAATGACTATCGTGCCTGAACCTGATGACCATTCTATTCCAGATGATCAGCCCTTGGAAGAGACCGTCGTGGAAAGTCCGGTCGAAGAGGAGCCTGAAGAGTCCCAAGAGATTCCGGAAATCGTTGTACTTCATCAACCCCATTTGTCCTTAGAGACCGAAATGCAGCAGCCAGAAGTCACGCCACTAAATCAACTTACATCGCCTATCCAGGAACCTCAATCGTTGCCTGATGTGCCACCAGAGAGAGTCAGACGTCCCACATTGTCCCCCATTATGAGGGCGGGGAGAGCTTTGCAGAGCGTGACCTCAGATCCCCCAACGCCAGAGGCCCGCGACCATCATTTGCGAAGCCCTTTCAGGCGATCTGCTTCTAGAGAGTTGGGTCCAAGGGTAGCTCAGCCAAATTTACGGACGAACGCGAGCCCTGGGAAGTCACGTCCATTCACCGAAACTGCCCAGATCTCCAAAGGCGATGAAGTTTATGACGACCCCTTTGGAACAAACACAAGACATACAGGTCAAGCTAGCTTTATGGAAGCTCTTGAGAGGAGAAGTGCTGGTTCGTCACCACGCCATCGCCGGACAATGTCCAGAGAATCTGCTGCAAGCTCTACGCATTTCCAGGCTCCCAGTGAGGGTGGAATGAGTTGGGTTGATAGAGAAGGTCCTATAAGCGACAACCTCAGAGGAGATGTACCCCTTGAGGCTTTTGCACGATCAACAGTCCGGCCTCCCGAACCGCAGCCCATTTCTAATCACCAATTGAACGGGACGGTGGATGACGCAGATGACGAAACCGAAGATGCCGGCGATGATATGGATCTGTGGGAGTTTGAAGCCCAAAGGTCTAGCCCCCATGCAGCCCGTCAGCCTTCGCCAGCGAGGAAACCCGAGTCACCTATTCCTAGGCGAAGCACTCTTCCTAGCCCTTGGAGGAGGCAGGTTAACAGGGGAACGCAACGCCCTCCAACAACTACAGATCAGATAAGGAATGGATTGGAAAACAGTGAAAAACGCCTGGAAGAAGAGACCGCGCTTCAAACTGATAGCATGGATGTTGTGCAGGATGAACCATCTCAAGCAGAGGAGTATTCTCTTGTTGCTCAAAGGGAGGTCCCCCAAGAATCTGATAAGGCTCCTGCTACCGCCAAAGCGAGCCGTTTCGACCTCTCAACTTTCTTCTCTTCACCGGCCGCGATCCCAGGCATGTTGGCTGACAAGCTCTCTCCTCTTAAGAAGATGTCCGTCTTTGGAGCGCGGCCCACTGAGACCGAGCCTAAGCCGAGAGAAAGAGCCCACATCCTCCCGACAAGCTCCATGTTCCCACAGCTACCACCACAGGAACTTGTACCTCGAGGGCAGCCAAGGGCAGGCTTCTTCTCCCCTATACGCCCTGTTCAGCCCCTGGCGAGGGAAGACCTGTCTGAAGAACTTGAAAATGATGAATATTCTCGATCAGATTCACGGTCGAACATGTCATCGCCAAGTCGACAGGCAACGGCTTCTCCAAGACAAGAAGAGCACGACGCTTCTATGCAGGCAACATCTGAGCAACAAAATGAGAGTGAACAGCAGGAAGAGCTCGACGAGGAGGGCACAGAGGTATTTGAAGAAGAAAATGAAGAAGAAGATCAAGTATCCGAGCCACTGCCTTCAGTGCGTCAGACAATGAACTTTACTCCTCAACGAAGAAATCCTAGTCAAAGTTTCTTCAAGGCTTCAACTCAGGCTGCTGCCCCCGAGCCTGCTCCGATCCCGAGTAGTAGTGCCACCACTCCACCAAGGATGCAGCTCACTCACGCCGATATACAAAAGTGGCAGCAGCAAACATCCAATGCAAGTGACGATTCCCCCAAGCGACCCACGGCTAGCACTCTCCTCCGTCCTTTACCTCCAAGAAACGCTTCCCCAATCAAATCAAGTCTTCGTTCGCCACTTAAGCCTCACACTCCTGGCCGTGTGGTTGAGTTTACCAGCAGCGTCCTATCTCCCATCGAGCAAGCCAAGGTTCGACACCAACGTCGACTGTCCAACTCCTCAGCAGCATCTCAGTCAAGCACAGGTGCCCAGTATCCTCGCGTACCCCATCAGACTGCCAACAAGGAGAACAACACCATCCCACAAATCCCTATATCTAACGAAAAACTCCCAACAAAACAGACCCACCCTGAACCACTCTCCCAAACGGTCTGGACACGAAGACATTGGCTGCTCTTGGATGATCTTGTTCAACAGCGACGTCAGGGCCCCTTCAGGCTTCATTTTGAACGCTGTTCAGACAAATACCTTGGAAGGCCGGCCTCAAGCAA
Organism: Fusarium subglutinans; assembly: GCF_013396075.1. Taxonomy (NCBI): domain Eukaryota; kingdom Fungi; phylum Ascomycota; class Sordariomycetes; order Hypocreales; family Nectriaceae; genus Fusarium; species Fusarium subglutinans. The sequence goes on along the minus strand of NW_023502130.1, from coordinate 90,036 downwards.
AGGCGAGTCAATGACTCTGAAGCGTTGGCACTTGGACTGCGTCGACGCTTTCAGAGCACAAGTCGGCGGCTGGGATGAGGCTGAAGTGGTCAAAAGATTAGTTGGCTTAATTCTGGGCGGAGAGAAGAGGAGCCAAGGGGCTGAAAAACCAGCGCGAGTTATGTTTCACTAAACGACATGAAAGAATCCTGTTTTTACAAAAGGTTTGGTTTTTCTTTTTGTATAGAATCACGAATATGGCATAGTTAGCATTTCATGAGGCGTTCTGTTTCATGAGTAGGTGGCTGTTATTGTTTGGAGATACCAGATTCCGCGTGTTGTATCCTTTATGCTTTCTTTGCATACGATTACATACCCCTGTCTTGCAGCGCAGTCTGTTGGGAGCATCAGCATATATATAGTTTTGGTTATTCGTTTCAGATATGTTTGTGCAAGCAAATGAACACATGTATGCGCGCTGTTCAGCATAGACGATTGTGTTCCCTCTTGCAACGCCTGGTCTAAAAGCGTGAGATATTACATACAACAACTATTGGGCCTCTCATTGCTAATCTATTCCAGCATGGAAGCTTGGTTCGTGTAGAGTACATCCACCACACTGCTCAGTTTCTCGATTGTTGCCAGAGCCGCATCATAGGACTCATCTCGGTGCGTCTCGTCAAAGATGATGAGACAACCAGCGCCCTGGTCTAAAACACCGATAATAACCTTGTCCAAGATCATTTGAGACAGCTTTCGCTCAACCTGCTGAGTGTCAAGGCCAACCATTCTGGCAATGTGGTCGATTTCGACGCGTGAGAAAGGCTCGATGACTTTGATGAGATTCTGCTCCAACATAGCATCGTAGAGGCGGCGAAGGTGATTGCGGATGAAAGCGTCGCTACCGAGCTCATATCGGTAAGAAGAAAGTGCTCGCTCATACTCCTCCAGTGATCGATTCGAGTGTGCGCGAGCGATGGCCTTCATAGCCTCTAGGTTCTTGCCAGCGTACTTCAGGGCTTGCTTGGAAGTCATTAGGTTGTTGACATCATCAACGAGGTTTAGCATGATCTTGCAAAGAAGCATGTACTGAAGAGCAGCCTGAGCTCGGGTGCTCTCGTCTTGAGAGTGGTAGCCATCGAGGGCCTCGATGAAGTAAGAGAAAGCGGTATTGAAGTCCTTGTCCTCAGCATGAAGCATACCACTCTGCATGTCGAGGTTAGCCTGTAGCATCGGAGGGGTGTACACGCTGGCGGCACTTGTTCGTGCACTGGTAAGAGCAGCGCGGGACTTGGGGATGTTGCCAAGGGCGTGGTAAACTCTTGACTCGAGGAGCTGAACTTCGACGAGTCGGAGCTTGTCATCGAGGCGCTTGAGCTCGCGAAGAAGGTTGTTAATGAGACCAAGGGCTTCGTAGTAGGATTGTTTTGCCATCTGGAGAGTGACAAGGCGAACCTCGAGGTCCTGTCGCTGAAACGCGCGGCGCTCGGCGGTGGCCCATTCTATACAGTCCTTGGTGACGGAGATTTCGATATCGGTGCTATCGGGGATTTCCTTGATGAGGTCGAGCAGTTGGCGGACTATATCACCGCGTTAGCTAGCTGTTATACCTGGAGGCAGAATCATGTGGCGTTGAGAACATACCAAGCTTTGCTGACTTGGCCTTTGCGAAAGAAGAGAAGACCGTTCTACTCTCCTTGACCAGGGTCACCAACTCTTGGGTATTCCTGTCGTATTTGTTAGCGGGGCACAGGAACAGCGGTGTTGAAGACTGCGCACTTCTCATCTCGATACAGCTCTCCTAAGCTGATCAGAGCAGTCTCATACTCGCGAGTGGCAGCATCGGATGTGGTGCTGGGAGCCTTGGAGATGATGTCCTTGTAGATGGCCTCAGCCTTTCGAGGGTCAGACTTGGCGAGCTTCTGTGCTTCCTGGACCCTCGCCGATTCGGCCGCCGCCATTGTGAAGAATGTGTTTGCGCGTGTCGCTGGGTATAATCGCGGGTGATAGTTTGTGCGCTATGAAGGCGGAGACGAGACGTTGGGGGCGCTGGAGAGTCGTGGTCGTTATCTTGAAGTTGTTTGGTTAGAGGTATGTTGAAGCAATAGCATAGCGAACAGCTACCTAACCTTAGCCTCCAGGTTGCCAGAGCACGACGTAGGCCAGTAAAAGAGTGGACCTTACAGCCTCATGGAGGAAACAGCCCAGGCCCAGGGCAACGATTGGATCAACGATGATGCAGTGACGGGCTTTTATTGATCCGCATATACAGATGGGTACGTATCTGATCCTATGTGGCGGCCCTTGCCCTGCTATTGCCCGTCGAATGGAAGCTTCCCGTCCCCGGAAGAGAAGCCGGCGCGACCCTTCTAAATGCGAAGCGAATCAATCATGCCGACAGCTAAAATTTCAGTCCTAACTCGGAGCTTCCAAACTTCCTGATACCTACTATCCACCACAGCCACTGTACACTTACTTAAGTGCATCAGCCTATCTCCGTCGAGTCTTTCTCGTCATTTACCTTGTTCCTACCAAAATCTATAATACAATTCCTCACATACCCTCACAATGTTCCGCCAGGCCATTGCTACCTCATCCCGCGCCCTGCGAGCTGCTCCTAAGGTCGCCGTTCCCCGACCTTTTATTCAGTCGCAATTCCAGGCTGCGCCCGCCTTTGCTCTCAGATCCGTTCAGCCTGCCGTGTCGAGATGGTACAGTGACGCTAAGGAGACTGAGGCCAAGCCTGCTGAGGAGGCCAAAACGGAGGAAAAGCCCGCTGAGGGTGAGAAAGAGAGCGATCCTCTCGCTGAGCTCAAGAACCAGCTGGCAGCCAAGGAGAACGAGGTTAAGGACTGGAAGGTTTGTGATAACTGGATGTGCAATTTGGCATGGTAAAACTGACTCTCCTGCAGGATAAGTGTATGCGCACCGTCGCCGATTTCCGCAACCTCCAAGAGCGTACCACACGTGAGGTCAAGGCCGCCAAAGATTTTGCGATCCAAAAATTCGCCAAGGATCTCGTCGACAGCGTTGACAACCTCGACCGCGCCCTTGGAATGGTTCCCAAGGATAAGCTCAACGCCCCAGAGCGACCCGAGGGCCTCGAGGATCTCGCCAACCTGTATGAAGGTCTCAAGATGACCGAAGATATCCTCATGAACACCCTCAAGAAGCATGGTCTCGAGCGACTCAACCCCGAGGGCGAGAAGTTCAACCCCAACGAGCAGGAGGCCACATTTATGACTCCCCAGCCCGATAAGGAAGACGGCACTGTTTTCTTCGTTCAACAGAAGGGCTTCAAGCTTAACGGCCGAGTGCTGCGCGCCGCCAAGGTCGGTGTTGTCAAGAACAAATAAGCATATCGTTCTTTCATAATGGCTGAGATGTGTGTTTTGATAGCATCTCCACACTCAATCGCATCTTGCGTGTATTTTTAGACGAGGTTATATCGGTTGGCGTTGGCTCTATGTATAATGCTCCCCTCATGATGGTCATTTTTCAACTTGTATGATGGTTACAGATGCTTGGACAGGACAAAAGTTTCAAAAGAGCTGGGACATTTGTACATAAATAACGAGACGTACATGTATAACAGTGGGGGCAACTGGGCGGTATAGTCGACCTAAGAGGGTCTTTTCAGGTCATGATCCATAATGTCCAGAGGTAAAAATGAATACCTACTATGATGATGATGAGGCATGTGAAGCGGACCTGTGCAAAAGATAGTCATAATGTGGTCACATAATGGCGAAATAAACCTAGAGAGAAAGCAATTATAAGCTGGCTGTTAATCTCACCGGCGCCGTTGTGGCAAAGATTTATTTATCTGGGTTCACAAGCCGAAGCTTGCATTTGAGAATATAACTCAGTGTTTATTCACTCGGTGATCCCTCAGAGGAGTCATCAATAACATGGATCACAGCCAAGGCAAGGCACTGATTTAGTTGTAAACTTTGATTCCAGCAATCCTGTCAACTCAGTACAACCGCACGCCAAAACACTAACAAAAGGAAGGCCATCAAAACACCAGGCACCTCAAATTGCCCGGTGCCAACGGTAGGATACATATAAAAAAACAGCCTGCAACTCTGGTTGCTCCCCTATCTCATAAGTCACTTTCAGATAATAATAAAAAGCAAATACAAATGTGCGCGCTTCCTCCCATGCCATGCCATACTTTCGATCCCGAACTATGTGCCACCTATCCCTCCGAGATACATCTCTTGTGTAGGTGAACGCCTGCGATGTCCTCTCTCTGGGCCTGTTTACCTACCACGAGTGAGTTCCTTATCAGTGTTAAAACAGCAATGAAGGTAAAGAAATAACGTAAATGTGAGTCGTTATAAGAAACAATGTTCATGCGATGGTCATTACAACTCTTTTAATGCTGGCCCATCGAGCTGCCTTTTCTTTATGTGGCCTCCTGGCCTCCCCTCCCCAGGAGAAGATGACAGGGGAGGCTTTGCAAGACAATGATGAGTAGAAAAGTTCCTCAATCCAAGAAAACAATCCTTCATCCATCTCTGGCCGTGAGCGCCTTTAGAGGATTGGACACCTTCTCTTCTTCCTCTTAATATGTCCCACACCAGGTGTTGATGACTTGCTCTCCTTGGAAGAACCCGAGGCTGCTGCCGCCTCGATGGTTTTCCGGTCATTGGCGACGACAGTGTTGATAGCCTGCTCAAAAATCTCATCGACGCCTGACATTTCCTTGCTACTGCACTCCATGTACTGCGCGTTCATTTTCTTGGCAACAGCCATACCTTGCTCCGTAGTGACCGGAGTGAGACCTTGCGTCTTGAGCATATCAATGCAAGTCTTCTTGTAGCGAAGATCTGACTTGAGACCCACAAGAACCAGAGGAGTGTATGGGCAGAAGTGTAGAACCTCGGGGTACCACTATAGAAGGGCGATTAGTATAAGATGCGCTGAGGGAAAGGATATAATCATACCTTATCAAGAACGTTGTCTAGCGAGTTCGGACAGTCGATAGCAAAGCATACAAAGATCAAGTCGGTCTCAGGGTATGAGAGCGGTCGGAGACGGTCATATTCCTCTTGGCCGGCTGTATCCCACAATGCAAGTTCCACAGTCTTACCAGTGGCTGAGTGGATAGGATAGGTGATGTAGTTTTCAAAGACAGTAGGCACATATTTCTGTGATTGTTAGTGTCGGTATGATGAGAATAGCCAGAGAGAGATGCTTACCTCTGGGAAGTAACCTTGGCTGTAGCTAATGAGCAAGCAGGTCTTGCCGCAACCACCATCACCGACGACAACAATCTTCTTGGAAAAGGTGGGCGCTTCTGTGACGTGAGTCGCTGCCGACTCGCGGCCCGTCGACGAGCTCATAGTGGTGCTGACGGTACCCTCACTGGAGCGCGTGCGCTGTTGACGTCGGATCTGCTCGTTGGTGTCAAAGTACGAAGTACGATACTGATGCGATGATGCCATGCTTGGGCGCAAGGCTGTGCTGCAGGGTCGGGAGTGCAGGCTCAAGCGCGAGTCTTTTAGAGGATTGCTTGGCCTTTTGGTAGAGATCGCCTTAAGAATGCGCTTCTGAGGAATGAAGAATGTTCGGCTGTATAGTGCTCGTGATGGTGCGGGGTGGAAGAGAGACAAAGCAATCGAGCGTTTAATGCGATGGAGCAAATGGGGGAGATGAGTGACGTGGAGGAGGAGGATGAGGACGAGATAAAGACCAAGAGGAAGACGATCAAGGGCCTAATTGAGTCGAGTTGAGATGTTTGGGGCTAAAAAGGATCCTTTGAAAGATGATATCTTGTCTGGTAGAGCTCCTTTGCCTATGTTGACTCGGTGTTTGAGTTGTTTGTTTGCTGCAAGTTTAAACTTAGTCGCTTCAAGACCAAGGGCAGAGAGTGGAAGGACTATGGGGAGTCAAGTCTCAAGTGTGGCTTTGTTGCACCACCAAGTTACCCGAGTAAACATGTTGACGGGGCAACTGCTATCTTTATCCGGGGGGTTACCTTACTTCATGCATCGGAGCTGAAAATGACGGAGATGATTGGTCCGTGCACGTGCTTCCTCACGAGAAAATTTACAAGCCACGGTCACTCACTTTCTCGCTTCTTTGTTCACGACAAGGTCCTGCTACCTACTGAGTTAGCGCGTGTTTGCTCCGTATCCATTCAGTCTCTGCCTATTTGTTTCTCCTCTCTCAACAAATTCTCGTCTCTCTTCTTCCTTTCCTTTCCTTTCCTTTCTTTTCTTTTGTAAACTTGTCGTCAACAACGCAGCAAAGAACATCCAGCCATGGACTGGAAGACACCAAGCAAATACATTACTCTCGTATCTGGCGATGGCTTCGAGTTTGTCGTTCTACGCGATGCTGCTCTTGTCAGTCCTATCATCAAGGGCATGCTCGACGTGAGAAGCCAGTTCGCCGAGGCTAAAGAGGCTCGTTGTGTCTTCCAAGAGATGAGGTAGGTTAACATCATCGACATGCCATCTTCTGCAGATGGCCTGCTCCGTGGATTGATGACACTTCATGCTTTCCAGACAGAACAACCGAGATCTCTCAGTTGGGCTACATGACTACTCACTACACTTGACCTGACCACACGCACTCCAACCCCGGTCGTGCCTTGTCTCTGCTAAACCATTTCAAACCTGGAAGAGCTAGACGCTGATGATGATTCTATCAACAGCGCCATGGTCCTTGATAAGGTTGTCGAATACTTCCACTACTGGTACCGCTACCGTAACAGCGAGGATGTTCCCGACATGGAGATCCCGGTCGAGCTCTGCCTCGAACTGTTGGCCGCGGCAGATTACCTGGGCCTGGACCAGTATGCAGCCCAGCCATGCATTGCTACAACCGATTGCTTCGATACTAATCTCATTTAGGGCGAATATGGGCATGAAGTGAGAAGCTGCGAGATCTTGACTCAGATATCCGCATGAAAAGTATGCCCTAATCTCAGCAATTAATGAAGGCGTTTTGGAGTTGGTATGGTAAGGCTCAGTCGGGCTTATGCAGCTCTCATCAGACTTTACAGTTTATCTTGGTTCTTGCGAATGACGGTCATGGACTTGCACTAGAGATGATTGACACACGTCGAACCAGATCACATCTAGTTTCTTGATTCCGACTCCAACATGCCTAACCGTGACTTGTCACCATTTCAGCATATGCGTTCTTCTCTTCACTCCTCCGTGGGTCGAACGTCTATTAGATATGGAAGATTAAAGTAACCCTCTCACTCTGCGTGACTCAGTTGACGCATTGAGCTTTCGCTTTTTCTGAAGGGCAACATTTCTTGATTGTAAAATTGTTTTAGGTGAGACCTTTCAATGTATGTCATGAAGAGTCTGCACTTCATGCACTCTCAGAGTAATCCCATGAATAAGAAGACAAGAGCAGCGAGTCCATCGTACCTAAAACTCACTTAACCCGATGGGTGCGGTATGAAAGACAAGGATATGTTGACTCATGGCCAAGCATTACCACGCAATGGTCACAGCCCCAGGCAAAGACTCGACCTTAATTCACGGACTCACATCAAGAGTCTGGGTATCCTTGTCCTTGGTGGTTCTTCTATTACATCTCAGCATGGTGGAGATCCAGGACCAATTGTAGCGCTGCCATGCCTCTAATAGGAGAAAAAATGGCTATGAAGGCTTAAGCTTATGTGATATAAACGTTTGTCTCATTTCAATATCTGAGTCATTGTTTTAGGCAGGAAAGCATGGGACTGAATGATCCATTGCTTGGTGCTATCGCTGTAAGCAGTTGCTTCCCCATAAAGGAAACCAGCTTCTGTTTGTGAACCCACTCAGCCTCAACTTTCCATCTACAACTACAATTTCACATCAGCACAAAAAATGGCTGCAAACACATTCGAGACGCAGGGCGTCCGAGTTGCAGTAGAAGGATGTGTGAGTTTCCTCAAACAATAGAGAAGTCGAGATGACATTAACAACCTAAGGGCCATGGCACATTAGATGCAATCTACGCTTCAGTGGAAGAGTCTTGTAAGCAACGTGGGTGGGATGGCGTCGATATCCTCATCATCGGAGGCGATTTTCAGGTATTTTCAATTCACGTTCAGCTTCAATGTCCTTGCAGTTAGTTTGCTCACATCGCGTCGCAGTCCGTACGAAATGCTGCAGATTTGAGCATCATGTCTTGCCCTGTCAAGTACCGACGCCTAGGAGATTTCCCCAAGTACTACTCTGGTGAACAAAAAGCACCCTATCTAACAATATTCATCGCTGGAAACCACGAAGCTAGTTCACATCTCTGGGAGCTTTATTATGGAGGCTGGGTAGCACCCAATATCTACTACATGGGTGCTGCCAATATCTTGCGCTTTGGCCCACTACGCATCGCTGGATTGTCTGGTATCTGGAAGGGGTTTGACTATCGAAAGCCGCATCACGAGAGGCTTCCATTCAGCGGTGATGACGTTAAGTCGTGGTACCATATTCGAGAATTCGATGTTCGAAAAATGCTTCAAGTCCGGACTCAGGTGGACGTCGGTCTCAGCCACGACTGGCCACGTGCAGTTGAGTGGCATGGGGACCATGCAGAACTTTTCAAAAAGAAACCCTTCTTCAAAAATGAGTCCACGGATGGTACCCTTGGCAGCGTGGCAGCAGAGTATGTCATGGACCGCCTGCGACCTCCTTACTGGTTCTCGGCCCACATGCACGTCAAGTTCGCTGCGGTCAAGGTATACAAAGACGCCGAATCTGTGACCCAAGAGATCAAGGAAGTTCTCGCCACAGCTTCAGCCCCGGCTCCGGCGCCGGCTCAAGCTACCGAGGCCAACCCTGACGAAATAGACTTGGATATGGACGACGATGATGACGAGGATTCCAAGGCTGAACCAGTTGCAGAAGTCGAGAAGAGCGAGGTTGAGACGAAAGAAGCTCCAGAGGCATCAAATGAAGTGTCGGATGAGCTAAGGGCACAGCTTCCAGCATCGTTTGCTCGCCCTCAACCAAAGAAAACACCAGGTCAACCAGTACCTCCTGGAATCACCAACAAGGAGGTTCGATTTCTTGCCCTTGACAAGTGCGAAGGGCATAGACACTATTTACAACTGTGCGAGATTCAACCTTTCAAGCCAGAGACGAGTTCTCAGTACCCCCCATCCCAGGAATCACCTCGCTGGAGGTTACAATACGACCCAGAATGGCTCGCAATCACTCGCGTCTTCCATGACTCCTTGATTGTTGGTGACCGAAGTGCACAGACGCCTCCTGATCTTGGGGAGGAGCATTATCTGCCCCTCATTGAAAAAGAGAGAGAATGGGTCGAGGGAAATGTTGTCAAGAGTGGAAAGCTAGATGTTCCTTACAACTTTGAGATCACAGCACCGCCTCACGTGCCAGGTTCTCCCGAAATTGTTAACGAGCAGCCAGAAGAGTATACCAGCCCTCAAACGGCGGCGTTTTGTGAACTTATGGGACTTGCAAATATATGGAATGCCACAGATACAGAGAGGCGACAGAGGAAAGCACAGGGACCGCCCAAAACTGATCAACGATTCTCTGGTCGTGGCAGAGGTCGTGGAGGCGGTGGAGGCGGTAGGGGGCGAGGAAGGGGGCAAGGGAGAGGACGTGGAGGAAGATGGTGATGGAATTGAAGTTTATATACGGAGTAGATGAATGGGCGTATGCAATAATCACAAATATAAGAATATTTTAGCGGCCTCAATAGAACCGCCAATGACTACGGCATATTTAAAGGATTTAACTCTAGTTCAAATAGTTGCAAACCGTCTTCCAAAAAGCTGTAATAAACAGTGTCAAGGTTCGAGTAGCGTCAAATGCACAGCATCAAGCTTACAGTACCTGGTAGGCGGATGGTGGGGTTCGTGGGATGACCAGGCTCCGTAGCAACCAAACCAATCAGGAAATAGAGTAAACAGTGCAACTGTCCTACGCCATCGCTAACGTCCAACTCGCTCAACCTTACCTATTGCACCTTTGCCCTATCACCCTCAGCAATAAGGTTTCAGCCGCAACCCCTTACCAAAACAATACACAAAGCACCATCCTAGCAGTTTACGATTCTGCAGTATCGCATCTAATTATTCACGAGAAAGATTAGAGGCATCTGTCTCATTTTACCCAGCAGCCAGCCTTGTTTGTCTCCCCTCACTATAACCCATGATTGATTGCCCCGCTAACCGCTGGAATGCAATAGCATCGCAACTCGACCTTTTGAGACCTCGTCGAAATCGCTGCTTACAATGGCTCAAGCCTTCTTAACTACCGTGTTAGTCTCTCTGCATTATTCCCAAACGCCTTGACCATGGAGTCCCCGTGTTCGCCGCCGCACACCGCCAGCATGTTTCGATACTTGAACCCGAAGTCGCTCTTGACGATGCAGCAGTTGGAGACGACCATTATACCCGTCTCCCTATCTGGAGAACCTCTGATGTTTGTGGATGAGTTGACACTGACTAACCCGGGAACTTTGGTGAATAGTAACCAGCGGACGAGAAACCAGTTCCGCCCGCGCGTGGGCAAGGGCGGCTCGGCCAGTTATCAGTTGCGACAATACGCTGAGGTGACGCTCGGCGGTGGCAGCCTGCGCAAGGTTGTCAAGCTTCCAGAAGGCGAGGATGAGAACGAATGGTTAGCTGTCAACAGTGAGTTTACGAAAGTTGTTCTTTTGTGAGGAGGCATGGCTAATTTGATGGCTCAGTGGTGGACTTCTATAACCAGATCAACCTTCTCTATGGTGCCATTACCGAGTTCTGCTCACCACAGTCATGCCCTGAAATGAAGGCTACTGATGAGTAAGATTCCCTGAGTCAAGGACAACTCAGAAACTGACAGGACTAGGTTCGAGTATTTGTGGCAAGACAATGAGAACTACAAACGTCCAACCAAGATGCCTGCGCCAGCATACATTGAGCAACTCATGTCATGGGTGCAGGCGAATATTGACAACGAACAAGTCTTGCCCAGCAAGATCGGTAAGCATTGGATCGTATCATAGTCTCGGGGACTTGCACTAATAGTCACCAGGCGTGCCCTTCCCCAAATCATTCCCAGCGCTGGTTCGCCAGATCTTCAAACGCATGTACCGTGTATATGCACACATCTACTGCCACCACTACCCCGTGATTCGTGAGCTCGGTCTCGAACCGCACCTCAACACGAGCTTCAAGCAGTACGTGCTGTTTGTTGATGAGCACGGCCTGGCGAGTGGTAGAGATTACTGGGGTCCTCTTGGTGATCTGGTGGACAGCATGCTCAAGAGCGACTAGGAGAAGTTTGAGGGTGAAGGAACTGGTACAGGTACTGACACTTAGCAATTGGGAGTTTCGGGCGTTTGAGGAAAGGTTCTAGAGTGTAAGAAGCTGTTTGGCTGTATGATCATGATTGATAGGGGAGTAGGTTGTTAGTTCGTTCTGTGCCATTGGGGGGTTCCGCACTATAGTAGCTTGCATGTGCATTAACAAGAATGAGTCCTGAGGGAACAGAAAGTCATTTATTCCAGTATCCCATAAACCCCTTGGCCTTCTCTGATAGAAACTCAAGAGCCAAGAGTTGCAATGGAAATGTTTGATATTTGATGTTTGATGTTGAGTTATGTAATCAGAAAGTGGATGCCTGGAACGGACGTAAGGCATCGAGCGCCCGAAAATTGCCGAGACCCCAGGCTAGCAACAACCTCCAAGTGAATTGAAGCCGAACATCATCCATCACACCCTTCTTGTTATCTGCCTCCTCCTTGTCCTCCTCCTCGTCAAAGCAGCCGCCGTCATGTTCTCGCGACAGGTTCTCCGCGCCGCCCGAGTCGCCGCTCCTCAGCGAGCCCTCGCCCTCCGAGCCGCCCCCGTCCGATCCTTCGCTGCCGCTGCCTCGACCGAAGTCAAGCCCCCGATTTCCGTCTTCGGCGTTGATGGCACATATGCTACTGCTCTGGTAATAATGCACCACCTACAATGAAGAAATCACCGTACCTCGAACCTTTCATGTGTCAATTGGCTTCGTAGGCCAATTGCACTCCCCTCGTCATGGCACAGAAACCTCAATTGGAATCGCGTCGTCGCTGACACGCAATTTTTTCTTTTGCGTCAATTTAGTACACTGCCGCCGTCAAGACCTCGAGCATCGACGCCGCTGCCGATGCCCTGAACAGACTCGGCGCTCTCCTCGAGAAGGACCCCAAGCTCGCCGCCATCCTGTCCGCCCCTACCCTCACCGTGGCCGACAAGAAGGCCATCGTCCAGGAGCTCGAGAAGCAGATCAACGCCAAGGACGAGACCGTCAAGAACTTCCTCGCCACCCTCGCCGAGAACAACAGACTTGGACTTATCCCCGGTGTTGTCGAGAAGTTCTCTTCCATCATCTCTGCCGCCCGCGGTGAGGTCGAGCTCACTGTTACCAGCGCCCAGGTACGTTTGGGGATATACGAATCGACATGGGTTGGAAGTGGGAAGCTACGTCACAGCATATCGATATTAGGCATATGACAAGGATGGATGAACAGATGGATATCATGGCATGGAACGTAAAGGACAATGGACTGACCTTGTCGTCTCTAGGCTCTCGACAAGCGAACCCTCAACCGATTGGAGACTGCCGTCTCCAAGTCTGCCTACGTCAGCCAGGGCCAGAAGCTCAAGGTCACCAATGAGGTATGTCTAGACCATACCATCACCACGACTCAACTCCTAACCCCTCCTTCAGGTTAACCCCGAGATTGTTGGTGGACTCGTCGTTGAGATCGGTGACCGAACCATCGACCTCAGCGTCTCTTCCCGCATCGCCAAGATGAACAAGCTCCTCTCGGACTCTCTGTAAAACCACCAACATAGTATACAAACTCTATTTAGTATCTTCTTTGCCTCGTCTCGTGGGATTCATCACCACGCAATACTGGCTCTAAGCGGCTTCCCCGTCGGCTTCTGTGGCTTCTCTTCCGCCTGTTTCTTTATGAGTCCTCCAAGCCCATTTGCTGTTGTATCCCTGGGCTGGAGGAGAAGAATGGGGAGAGCGTCGATGGAAAGAATAGTGTAGGAGGGTGTGAACAGGGCATGCAATAAAGCAGTTCCCCAATTGAATTCTCTTTGTTCGGCGTGATGACTTTCGGTTTGTCTGTCTGTTGTAAAAAGAATAGAAACCCGATGAATCTGAGACTTGGGAGACGAGCTCACACATAATCGAAGTTTTCACCCAATGAAACAACTGGTTTCAGTGACTTGAACATATTTATCATCTACCGCTATAGTGTGACGTCGTTGAATATACATCACAGACAACAACAATACGAGAGAAGAACTCTACTGTATCATGACTATTTGGATTGCTGAATGATATGTCTAAGCCCATAAACTCAGGATGCTTTGCTACTCCAGAACACGGCACAATTGGCCATGACTGCTTTTGAAAACGCCCAATTACCTATTCCTTCCTCTTGACAGCACCAATCTTTCAATTCACCCAGTAACCGTGCAAGTCTCTTATGCTTTGGTCTCGAACTCGTCATCATGCTCATAGTTGCCATCCTTCTTGTCATCTTTGTACCTCTCAAGCTGCTCAGAAACGTAGCTGTGCATGTGAGCATCCGCTTCAGTGCGCTCCCTGGCTCGATCCGGATCATCGTGATAGATCGAGTTGGTCACAGAGCGAGTATCATCGTCAAAGTCACTGCGGGCACCAATGGACCGGGCTGTGGACGACCGCCTGATGCGAGGCATACCAGAGTGAGGAACACCTGTCTCGACGCTTCGATGGAAGACATCATCGAAGTAGTGGCCCATTGCAACCGAAGGCGTACGAGGAGTATGAGGAAGACGGCAGTTGACGCTATAAAATGTTAGCAAACTTGTTCATCACCAGAAGAATACACATAACATACCCAGTATCATGAATCATGCGAGCAATTAGTCCAGTCCATCCACACTGGTGAGTAGCTCCCAGACCACGGCCGTCATCACCATCAAAGAATTCGTGGAACCAAAGGTAATCCTTCCAGTGCTCATCAAAGTCAAGACGATCATCACCGCCGTTGATGCTACGTCTTCCGTCATCGGTACGGGCGAAGAGGTGCTGCAAGCGGTGCTGAATCTCTTCAGATACCTTGCCCAGGTGCATGTAATCGCCACTACCAGTCGGGCACTCGACCTGGAAGTCTGGTCCGTAGAAGAGGAAGAACCGCTGGAGAGATTCCACAAGCAGGAAGTTGACGCAGAGCCAAATAGGTCCTCTCCAGTTACTGTTGCCGCCAAACAGACCACTATCTGAGTCACCTGGCACGTATCCAACACAGAACTTCTGGCCGTTCACGTCCATTGAGAATGGGTTCTCCTTGTGAAACTTTGAGAGTGAGCGAATACCGTGGTCACTGAAGAACTCATCCTCGTCGAGCATGCGCTTGAGGATCTTCTCCAATCGGTCCTTGCTCACGATGGACAACAGAATACGGTTGCCTTTACCTCGCTTTCGGATACTGGCCATGTTTCGCTCAGCGAGATCGCATCGGTTCTCAATGAACCAGTCAACTCTCTTCTTGAAAGAAGGGAGCCTGTTGATCAACTCTGGTTCCAGAGTAATGGTCGCATAAAGAGGGATCAATCCCACAAGCGATCGCACGGGCAGTTGCTGGATCCAGGGGCCGCCCCAGGAAATAGCATCATAGTAGAAGCCATCCTCCTCATTCCATAGAGACTTTTCGTCCTTGTGGCCGGTTCTGAAGGTCATCGCATCACTAATGAAGATAAAGTGCTCGAAGAACTTGGATGCGATGTCCTCGTAGATTCGGCGATGCTTGGCCAGCTCAAGAGCAATGTTGAGCATAGAGAGACAGTAGAACGCCATCCATCCAGTACTGTCGGCTTGCTCTAGGACACCGCCAGTGGGCAGAGGCTCTGAACGATTGAACAAGCCAATGTTGTCTAGACCCAAGAAACCCCCTTCGAACACGTTCTTGCCATCGGTATCCTTACGATTCACCCACCAGGTGAAGTTGAGGAGTAGCTTCTGGAATACGCGCTCTAGGAAGTCCAAGTCCTGACGACCATACATCTTGCGCTCAATCTTGAACGTTCTGAAAGTCGCCCATGCATGAACTGGGGGATTCACGTCACCAAAGTTCCATTCATATCTGGAGACATATTAGCACAAGATGTTCTGGGGATCAAGCAGATTTAGTCACTTACGCCGGCAACTGTCCGTTGGGATGACAGTACCACTCTCGAGTGAACAAATCAAGCTGCTTCTTGGCAAAGTCCGGGTCAATCATGGCCAACGGAATACAGTGAAAGGCACTATCCCAAGCAGCAAAGAAAGGATACTCCCATGAATCGGGCATGGACAGAATGTCGTCGCAGTGCATGTGTTTCCAGGCCGAGTTTCTGATGTCTTTCCGAGAAGCTGGAGGAGGTGGCATGGTAGGATCACCATTCGCCCAGTGATCCCAGATGAAGTGATAATGTTGCTTAGTCCACATCATGCCGGAGAAGGCTTGTCGCTGGATGTTGCGCAAATCATCTGCCATGGGAAGAGGACTGAGTCTGTAGTAGAACTCGTCGGCCTCCTCCTTACGGGTCTCAATAACATCATCGAAGTCTTCCTCGTCGAGGTAGTTGTCGTCTCTCCTGGTAAAGCGAAATCGAACGACTAAATCAGGAGTTAGTTACAAATTCTGCAGCCTGAAATCCATAGTACTTACCAGCACATTCGCCAGGGTTGACACCGCCATCTTCGTTAAAGTTGAACCATGCAGCACATTTTGTGCCAGTCTTGGCAGGGTTGACAGCTTCCTTCTCTCCGTCGACGATGTATCGGTGGAACGCATCCTTGACATAGGGTTGCTTGTTCTTTTGGTCATAGAGAGCCTTGAAATTGGTATCGTTTTCAGTGAACATGAATTGGGGCATCACATCGTCGCCACTGGAACCAACGCCGGGTGAAGGGGAGCACAGGAAGTGTCGCTCACCCAAGTTCCAGTGGTTAGACTTGGCCACATTCTCGTCGACGTATTGAATTGAAGGCTTCTTCTCCTCTGGCTCTCGGCCCCAGCTCCAGGTATTACGGAACCAAACCTGGGGGATGATGTGAAGAGGTGCAGGATCCGGGCCTCGGTTCCAGGCAGTAACTCGGAAGAGGATCTCATCGGGGTCATCGGTCTCTTTCGCGGTCTCGATGAAGATGTCCCAGTATCGGTCCTCGTCGAAGACGCCGGTATCAGTGATCTGGTACTCTTTATCTTCCTTTCCTCGTCGAGCGTTTTCGTCGATCAAGTCTTTGTAAGGGAACTTTTTCTGTGGATATTTGTAAAGGAATTTCATATACGAGTGCTATCATGACTAGTCAGCTTAGAGTGAGTTTGGGAAAGTGGGCGGATTACAGTCTAGTCAAATCGTTAGCAGGCCAATTGAGTGAAAGTGAAATGCGAAGATGACTGACAGGAGTATTATCGACGTGGAAGTGAGCCTCTTTTACACTCTCGCCATGGTTGCCCTGGGGATTTGAGAGGCCAAAGAGACGCTCTTTGAGGAATTCACTGCAGACTCATTAGCAGTCGTGGTTCATAACACTACAGCGACAATGAACTAACTCTTCCTCGTTCCAGAAGCTGAAGCCAATGTTTTGGTAGCCGTGGGTATCGCAGACACCAGCGATACCGTCTTCACCCCAACGGAATGCGCGCGATCGAGCGTGGTCGTGAGGGAAGTCTGAGGAAGCTGGTTAGTGCCGGTGATGAGATGCGACATTAAAAATGGTAACTTACGACTCCAGGCGTCTCCATCGTGACTATAATCCTCTCGGACTTTGCGTTGGTTAGCAATTGACTTATCATGACTGGTCCTGGTTGACCACTGTCAGAATCACGTGCCTGTAGCCCATTGTCTCTCAGCAACGTAAGGGCCCCATTTCTTCCAGTACTTGGTGCGATCGCGATCCTCCTTGAGGCGTCTCTCTTCCTCGGTGAGGTACTCGTGACCATCATGGACAACCATGGCTCAGAATGAAGCTCAATGGGAGCTCAACGAGGGGCGGGAAGCACGGGCGACGATCGACGAGGGGTAGCAACGGTTTACTTTGGTGGGGGATGATGAGGTCAATTGGAGCGTGTGGGGAAGCGGAGAGGGGAAGAATAACAAAGTAAAAGATGAAGGACGATGACGAGAAGCTTCAGGAGTGTAGGTAAGTCTCCTCTGGTGAGAATAGGATGAAGAGAAGAGGATGAAGAGAAGAGGATGAAGAGGAGGAGGAGGAGGAAGAGGAGGAGGAGGAGGTGAGAGGTTAGAAGAAAAGAGACCAAGTAAGAAAAACAGCTCTCTCAACGTTAGTCCTTAGTCTACCTACACCCTACCAAAAAAGCGAGACAGACAAGACACACGGGATCGACGATGGTGGGTAGGATCAAGAACGATAGTCTCGGTTGTGCCTGAGGCTTGGACTAGTTTGGCCGTCTTTGCTGTCTATTGTGGCTTCCTCCTATCTCGTTGAAGTTGGTTTTTTGTTCCTGGCTTCACTGATAACCCAAGGATAGCACATACGAGGATCGCTGACCAACCGATTGTATCAGCGGCCGCTGCATATCCTCCGCCGTTCTCCAAACATGGGTATTTGTCTCTGAATCGGTACTAGATCTGCCAGCTCTTGCAGTAGAGTGACATTGAACTCTACGGTTAGCAACAGGCGGTTAGACATGGACCTGGCTCTTCAACTCCACCGAGAACACCATCGGCCATCACTCGGCGGGCTCACAGTTAGATGAGAGCATTGCGGTTTTCTCTGACATGGGAATGCTCCGTCAACAAGAGAAACACTGCACGATACACAAGAGAGAAACAATCTTGTCATGTTACACATAATTTCTCCTATACGAGAGTCATGAAGCGTTCACTGCAGAGACAGCTTCTACATGCCGGTGAAGCATGGCGTTTGCATGGTGGCGTTTCATAGT
Organism: Fusarium subglutinans; assembly: GCF_013396075.1. Taxonomy (NCBI): domain Eukaryota; kingdom Fungi; phylum Ascomycota; class Sordariomycetes; order Hypocreales; family Nectriaceae; genus Fusarium; species Fusarium subglutinans. The sequence goes on along the minus strand of NW_023502130.1, from coordinate 72,153 downwards.
ACCTAAGCCGCAACGCTAAAAAGCTTCCTGAGGTTTTTTAATGCGGTAATGACGTATTTCCAGCAAGGAAAAAAAGGTTGAGCTCTGTTGTCAGAATCAAGGTTCTGGACCATGTTCTCTCATGAAAACAGAATATGACAGGTCCTGTTTTTGGTAGACTCGAGTCAAGGGAAATCGATAAAATCTACAAAATCAAGAGATACCAATAGGACGCGGATAGAGTTTTTTTCGGTTTACCCAGCTGGGGAAATCTTGGCTGGGGAAGGTCAGGATTCTCTTGTCTTATCCTTGTCTTCTCCAAACTTGTGCCCCATACATACGTGTTGCCCAGCTGCAGATGTGAGTATGTTGGAGATCCGTTCCCTGCCATCGATATGGGTCACATCATAATAACAACAACAAACACAACGTCTAAGACAGCATATAAACTACATGAATGTGCTGCCTGTTCCCAATTGAGATTTGTTGTAAAGTCATGGCAATTAAACCTTTGCTATGAGTACGGACAATTCTAACTCACTATCAAGAAAATTGATGATATTGTCAACGTGTTAGGGCCTGATGAGATGATTGCTTTTCCGGAGAGCAGCTTTCTTTGAGATGACGGACTTATCATGTTACCTCCTCGACTTTTGATTGAATTATGGGCGACCGTCTTACTGACGGGCTCAAAGCAAATGTAGCAACCCAACTCTAGGTGTGATCATAAATCTCTATGTGTTTCATTCGCTACTACCTACACTGCTTTGTGTTACCGAATACCCTGTATTGAGAAGTTGAGGCACAACCACTGCGACTTATATTATCTAAACGAGAAAGGGAGCATGCAATTGCTCAGTTTCTACCTATACTAGGCACAGAGAGAGGCATTGGATGAAGTCGAGGGTAGCAAAAACACCTTGTGATTGAACCTATGTATTCCGTTACTGGATACAGATGTCGTAGCCACAGCTCCAGCCTCATCGATATTTATGACAGAACCAAACAGATTTTCAAATGGATGTTTATTCCCGAATACATCACATGGAAACGAACTCAATTTCGGAACGACATCAAAATCTCGAGGTTCCAGGGTAGGCAATCCACTAACACGATCTCTCATGATCCCCTGCTAGGGGCTGAATCACCTAACCCTCAGGAGCAAGAAAACATCGTACCTGGATATAGGGTGTCAGAATAAACGTAACAAGGAGTCCCCTAAGCTTAGGCTAGATTTACCTGAATATTTTTATGGCTTCGGGTCAAGGTCCTGAGTTTTCTTGCTTCCCTTAAGCAACTCATGATGACTTCTCTCCCGAAAACTCCGATCCTTGTTGGACCTCAGACCACGGTTAATTGCAATAGCATTGTGGTAAACATTCGCTTTGCCGTTATAAACGACACAGCGCCTGTTCCTGAAAATGACGTTAAGCCACCTGTGTCGAGAGAGAAATCATTGGACCAGGACCATCCCATCCCTGGTGGCACCCAAAGGCCTAGGTGCAGAAGAGCTGCCCTGCTTAAAAAATCGCCAAGCTTATGCCAACCTGTTCCAAACGTAGCCATCCTACGCCTCGCCTCAACAAGCCTCATCCCATCGTCAGATGCCTACTCCGCCACCATAGGCTTCGTGGCTGTCTCGTCAATTCGTCGTCACCTTCGTTTATTCGCCATTTGGCGATCGGTTTCCCATATCTATCATTAAAGCTGGTTCTCAATTATACCATTTTCATAAGCTCCTCTCGAATTCCGAATTCCGTCTCATACCGCCTAGATAGGTTGTACATCCATCTGAATTAAGCTAGCGACGCTCGATAACACGTTCACTATTCCACCCGACAGTTTTTTTCTTTCCTTGATTATTCTCCAAAATTAAGTCTCGGACACAAAAAGAATACAATGTCTGACGCTATATCATCATTTCTCCGGAGGGTAATTGTCGAATCTCCGCCTGGAGAATGGGCTATGCGCCAGCTCCGCGAACTGCTCATTGGCGCCCTCAAGCAAGGTCCTATTCCCCAACATGTTTCTTTTGAGATGGACGGCAACCGACGATATGCTCGAAATCATAGAATGGAGACCGTAGAAGGTCATCACCGAGGATTTGAGGCGCTGGCTAGGGTATGTTATCCGCAATCCCGCAATTGTGTGACGTGCTGACGTGCAATATCTAGATCATGGAAATTTGCTACAAGTCCGGAGTCAAAGTAGTGACTGTATACGCCTTCAGTATTGAGAACTTTAATCGACCAAAATACGAAGTGGAGGGTCTGATGGAGCTGGCCAAGATCAAGCTGGAGCAGCTAACAAAATATGGCCATATCCTCGACCGTTACGGTGCCCGTGTGCGCGTCTTGGGTCAGCGCGACATGATCCGACCTGATGTTCTTGAAGTGGTCGACAAGGCTGTCGCGAGAACCAAACACAACAACAAGTCAGTCCATTGTATCTGGAGGAACGTACCAATTGCTAACGCGTATTATTCAGGGCCGTTCTGAACATTTGCTTCCCATACACCTCGCGAGCCGAGATCACATCCGCAGTGAAATCAACAGTGCAAGAGTTTCTCGCTCCCACACCTCCTCGAAGCACGCCCTTCTCCCCATCTCGAATTCGACAGAAAATCCTTTCGCGCCAGCTGGACGGTCGCGAGGGGCTACCTACAATCCCGGATGTCCTCCCCGAAGAGGTCGAACCATTAGATGGAGATGATGCCAAGAAGGACAGCGATGGAGATTCCTCATCACCTACACTGCAACCTGACTCCCCCCCTCCTCGTCTGCGCGCAAGAAACAGCGCTGCCAGCCTTTCGGGCTTACCAAACCCCGAAACAATTACAGCCGAGACCTTGGACAAGCACATGTACACTGCAAACGACCCGCCCCTAGATATCTTTGTACGAACTAGCGGAGTGGAGCGCCTCAGTGACTTCATGCTTTGGCAATGCCATCAGGATACACAGATCTTCTTCATCGATACTTTGTGGCCTGACTTCGACCTCAAGGACTTCATCTGGATTTTGCTCGAGTGGCAATGGAGGCAGAAGCAGAAGGATCGCGATGAGGCAGTGGCTCGGTCTCCGTCTGTTACAGCGTGATTTGATTCTGGTGGCAGTGATACCCCGGTTTGGTAGAAAAGCCAAACAGCTTTCATCATAAGCAGTCTTGGGATGGTTTGAGAAAGGCGTGCGAATTTGAAGATTTTTGGTGTTAGTTTTGCTAGGGTCAGTGAGCGATAGACTTTAATACGCTCATAATACCATTTCCTTAGTCTGTACAAGATAAGCTTGTTTGCGTTGGCTCTACACTGATTCTAAATTGGTTCTTTAAACAGATATTTCATCACTAATGGATGTGAGGTTATGACGAAATGGGTATCGAGATTGATACCCCACGCGGTGTAGGATATTCCTCCGTGATCACTAACTATCTGATTGACCGCAAAAGACTTGAACATTGTATTCACACAGAGAATTGGGATTGTGGAAGGCAGAGGGTTTGTCTTTGAATTTGACGTAATTGCTAACGAGGAGAGAGACTAATTTGGTTCAAAGTCAACATTGAACTCAGTCGCATGTGCCTTTTTTGTTTAAAGGTTAAGGTACTCCGTCATCGGGGGCTGGTGTCTCCAGACTCCAGGGCTGTGGGTCGGGTCCTGTGAGTCTCTGTACCCCCCTGGAGTTACAGCGGTACAGTGGGCGCCACGGCATTCGCAGCGCTGAGTCTCCAAAATCGAATGGGAGTGCAAGACAGACGGCCAGCCCATCCAAACCATATCCCATCCCGCTTTCGTTTCTGCTACTACGCGTGCTCTCTTTTTCCCCCCTCCTCATTATACACAGATTCTTCTCACCACTTATGGCACCAGCGCGCAAAATGACCTAACCTTTTGTTTTCTACCTGGCCGATACCAACTGTTACTTGCCTATTTACTTCCCGTCCACATCATACCTCTCTCTTGATTCAAACTTCCTGCCGCCAGCTTTGTCCCGCCGTCTAATCTCGAACTGATCAACCGAGCCGACTCAGTCCTCTCTACTCTTTCGCGTCTTCCACCATGAAGTCGGCCAAGGCGCCCGCGGGGGAGACCTCGTCGCACCGCCGGTCGCAGCCCGTCCGTCAGACTCGTACGAACCCTCCGCGAAGCATCGCGAACTTGGGTCGTTCTGGTGGTGCTGGCAGAGACTCAATCGGTGGTGCCGAGCAACCCATCGACATTTTCCCTGCGATTACACACTTTGCCGATGCCATTACTGCACTCCCAAAAGAACTTGTTCGGCATTTTACCCTCCTCAAGGAGGTTGATGCCAAACTTTTCACCCCCGAGGATCAGCTCTTCCGACTCGTTGAAGCTGCCACCAAAGCTCCTGTTTCCGAGACACGTCCGAACAACGAGGCATCCAGCGCCAATGCTCCTGGTTCGGCGCCTATGAGTGCGCAGAATAGCTCAAGTGGTATTGCATTCAACAATAGCGTCCAGAGCGTACCTCCAGTCGATGAATCGAACAGGGATGCTGTTTTCGACCCATCCAATCTTCCTCGTCGTCACCTCTTTCGCCAGACCGCGCTCAAGATCCAGGAAATGCTTGTTTCGCTCGAAGAAAAGAACCACGTTATCTCGACAGCCAACGAGGCCCTCCAAGCCCAGCTCACTCGGATTGAAGATGTCTGGCCTCACCTAGAAGGCGAATTCAGTGACGAGGCCAAATGGGGAAGCACTACACATTGGGCATATCCTGAAAATCGCTTCTCCAAGGCCTCTCACGTCGACCGAACACGGCGCGACGGTGCCGCAGCCATATCTGCAGCTGCGCAGGCCCTTGCTGACGAGGCAGCCGCTAGAAGCGATGCTCGAAAGCAGGCTGTACAAGCAAAGAAGAATTCAAGGAACCATAACAATAATCATAACCACTCTAATGCCCATAACCACGATTCGGAGGGAGACGACCATGATGGCAAACACAAGCCTGAAGCTCCAAAGAAGACAGCCAAATCGCGGAAGACAGCGACAGCAACGGAAATAGCTAATGTTGGACTGGGTATTTCTACGGCTGCGACGAACAATGGGAACCCGCCACAGAAGCGACGCAAAGTTGAAAAGACGACTAATGGTGCTGCTGCGACAACAACAGAGCGTGCAATGAGCTCGGTTTTTGGAAATGCTGCACCGAAGGCAAAGACAACAAGTCCTAGAGCAACTCCCGCACCCGAGGCACCTAAGAAGAGAAAAGCTCTTCCTTCAGGAAGCGGCCAGTCCAAGAAGAGGTATGTCCCAGAATCCGGAGGAGATGCTCTAAAGACAGGTTCTAACATGGTGATCTGTAGCAGAAACGGCGTAACTGGTTTATCCAATTCGGTCAACTCGTCGCCCGTCATCACCGAGCTACCTGAGCCAAAGCTACCCCCTGTTCGCGCATCACCAGTACCGGTTCCTACTCCAAACCCGGCTCGGACTCGTTCGCGACAGAACTCAATACAAACTGTAAATACGGATAGCAACAAGGCAAGGCCGACATCATCGGCTTCTAATAAACCCAATGGTAATGCAGCTAGCACGCCAGCCGTTGTTGCTCCAGCAGCTAGTGCGCTTCGCAACGGTGCTGAGCCCAAAACTCCAAAGGAGACGAATGCACCGATCAAGACCGAAAATCCTAAGAAGGAAGCCGAGAAAACAGAGACTGTATCAGCGCCTCCGGTCCCTACACCTACCACCACTGCCACCATCTCAACTACCACTACAGCCGCAACCACCGCCGCTGCTACGACTGGCACCAAGAAGGATACCAAAAAGCCGGAGGAGAATGATCGCAAGAGCGAATCACTACCACCAGTTCCACAAGCGGCCACGGTTACAACAAAGAGTGGGCGCGCCAGTAAACCATCAACGCCAGCATTGGCAACGTTCCAAGAAGCAGTGCAGCCCCGAGCACGCTCATCGAGGAACAATGACGGGACTGGTACTGGAAAGAAAAATCAGAAGAAAGCTGCACCTACCATTCACGCAGCTGTTGCTGCTCAACTGGCCGAAGAAGATACGAACAGCAGCATGCAAGGCGACGAAGATGACGGTGACGTTGATGCAGACGAGCCAACATACTGTTACTGCAATGGGGTGTCCTACGGCGAGATGGTAGCTTGCGATGCTGCTGAATGTCCTCGCGAATGGTTCCATCTGGAGTGCGTTGGACTGAAGGTTGCACCAACATCAACAGGTAAGTTGTTGCAAAAGAGGACTGAACTATCAAAGGAATCAAACGCTAACTTGGTGTAGCGAAATGGTATTGCGAGGACTGCAAGGAACGCCTCAAAGCGGGAGGTAGAAAGGCCACTGGTCGATAAAGGGTCAGGCGACATTTGCGTGACGCGAGTCACGATGGCCTCATTTTGAAATCCACGATTGGTTCTAAAACGAATTGCACCGCCCATGGACTGAATGGGCAAATGCATACGACGGACACATACGGCGTTTCCTTTGTTTCTTGGGATGGCGGTGGACGCGGCCATACAGTACCCGTTCTTTGTTTCTGGTGTTCTCAAATGGTTGAGGGAGGGTTTGTTGAACCGAGGGTTATGTTATCAAGTTCTCATCTGGAAGCGCAGATGCTGTACAGGGACTGGGACTATACGTCCAGGTGTTATTCTCAATTCTATAGAAAGCATTATGTTATGGTGAGCAGGCCAAGGTACGAATATGGATGGAGAGCCAGGGGCAAAATGCGGGGGAGTTTGAGGGGTGTACATTGCATTGCATTACTTACATTGACCCCGGCCTGGGTGGAATGAATACACCGTTGGATTTGACCAATGGAAGCACTTGCTTGAAACGTTTTAGTGACGACCGGATGAGGAGAGGAGAAGAGAGGAGCCGGGGGCAAAAGTCACGATGTTTGGGCTGGAGCTGATGGTGGTTAGGTTGTGCTCAGTGCTGAGATTACAGCCACCCCGGCCGAGCTTGACACCAAGGTTCGAGGGTGGCCCAGCCATGGTCACGAGGTTCACGATGCAGACCGCTAAGAGCAAAATGTTAGGTAATTGATTTTCCGAGCCGCCAGAGTGCAAGGGGTAGCTTGAGGCATTGGCCAACGGCAGAGGGCGACAAGGGGGAGCTTCTATTATTCTGGTGGTGTAAGGCTTGCAAGTGCTCCTTGTGCGCGGTAGCGAAGCTAGGATCTGCAACTTGTTGAGGAGCAAGGAACTAGGCTATGTAAGGAAAGTAAGGGGAGAGAAGAGACGAGAAGAGAGAAGAGAAGGTGTTTAGAAAGGTTTCGAGCTCAACAATGTCACGCGGAGATGGAGGTTCCGGGGTTCGGAATTTGGAAGAGGCTTGGTTATTAGTCAGAGAGACAGTGGGAGTCAAGTGATGCGTTGGAAGAGTGATGGAAAGTGAAAGTGACAGGCAGATCTAGGTCATGACGTTGAGGAAAATCCGGGGTAAATCTGTCCCTCTTTTTAATGGCCGGTGTGTTTTTTTGTCTGCTCCCGTCTTCTCCCTTTTACCTTCGGTGATAGGCTCCGGGGGGTGCGGCTGCGGGTAGGTACCTTATGTACACGGCGCTTATAAGCTGGAGGTGTCACGGCCGCGCTCCGAGTCCGCTGGCGCGGAGAGGAGATCACGTTATTACACTCTCATGATGATATATTCGTAATCAAACACAGATTTAGAAAGTCTTGACGATGGTGCCGAAATCCGATTATGACTCCGAGGACCTGCAATGGAGTCGCACAAGTTGCACAATGGTGGCATTGTGAACCTCCTTTTTTGTATGATGGCCATCTCGGCTGGCATTCAACAGGTATTCAGGGGCCTCAGTCCGGAGTGCATGTTTGATGAGGCGGTGTCTATTCTATGTCATCTGGAGAAACAGCCGATATGCACAGTAGCTTAATTACACGATATTCCGGGGACGAGCTGAGCAATCTCATCTACCTAAGGTAGGTCAGACACTATGAGGCACGTGCAACAGCTGAATCGCATGTTGCCAGGATGCTGGTCGTGCTATGGCATATCATGGTCAGCGTGATTCAGGAACGTGGTATGTTTCTTGGCTGTCTGTGCTTAGCATTTGCGGTCTCTGTTACCACTGAAAAAGGACCCCGGCTGACACGTCTGGTCCCCTCGGCGGCTGGAGTCGGTGTTCGTCTCCGTGGTCGGTCTCGGCCTGGCATGTTTAAGCTCCAGTTGGCGTCGACTAGGGCCGGAGGAAACGGGGTGCCGGTAACGACGATGCCCACCCGAGAGGGTAATGTTTACTTGAAAAGAACCCTTCTAGAGGATCTGAAATCTGGGGACCGGCATCTTTGCCGGTTCTCGAAGGAAATGCCTCTCTTTTACAGATCATTAGCGTTTTCAAATTCTCTCAAATTTGTCTTCTCTGGCGGGCTCTGTCTCTCGAGACAGTTCGAGCATGAGTGCGGCGTTGTACGATACGATTGGGAGTGGTAATAAGCCGGCGGTGCAAAGCGGGTAAGGTATCTTGAGGCGAAGATACTCTTTTCGTACAGAGGACGTGCAGCGCCTCAAACTCTGCTGTTTTAAGACTGCCCTTGTGACCTGAGTGGCCACTGTACGCTATAGTAATGTCCTTTTTTCCCACCAAAGTGTCGTTCTTGGGGCTTCTAGCTTGGGGGGTCTAGAAGAAACGCATGCTTAGCAAAGGCCATTGCCGAATCGTGTTGCTGGACTCCCGACGTGGCCGACATTCTCTAGGTCACGAGGATCTCGGCGAATCTGTCAATATGTGACTTATTCATTTCGAGATCTGGGGCTTTTTGATGCAATTCCTGTGAAACGAAGGCGGGGTTGTGTTGTTTCTATTACTCTACCTATACTATGCAGGTGCAGCTGTCCATTCGCTGACGAAGGATGTCATTATATTACGTTTTGCTACGTTACGTTTGGTTGTCGTTGAACTGTAGTAAGAATCCACTGGCTGGCTCACGAAAAGGTTGTCTCGCATAGAGGAGCCTTGTCCGCGGAGTTTATAAGTGCATGTTCGTATAAGTGACATGGTCTTCCATGCTGCAAGTTGTACAGCATATACGTCAAAGGAATACATGAAGACGCAATGCAAGATTTTGGGGTAAAAACAAGACTACCTGCCAGTACTGTAGAAACATCTGATGGTCAGCAAGATGATGTGCAATTTGACGTGTTGTTGCCAAGACGAGGTTGGACAAAATTAGCAGACGGACAAGCAAAAGGCAGCTGGGAGTTGATTTTTTCTGTTAGTCTTGGCTTCTCAGCGAGGTCGTTCTCATTACCAAATCTCGACTCGTTTCATCCAATCGAGTGAGTGGCACACCTCTCTCTCTCTCTCTTTTTTTTTTTTAGGCCGATCCGGCATTAGCGGTTGCAGCGAAATTCTTTTCTTTGTTTGGACATTGGATCTCTAAGCGGCAACGGCTTTTGACATCTCATTACTCGCTAATAATTCATCATTGGGCAGTTCTTGATAGAATGGATGGATACTTGGTGAGCTGCGACACTCATCCTTGACTGACCGAGATTTCATGATGGATGGACATGGCATCGACTGTGACAGTCCAGGTAATGAATGACTGTGACAGACAAGCCATGGTGTCGTGTCGAATGCTCACCTGACGTCTCCAGACCCGAAAAGTCCATCCAGTCTTTGATTTCTATTACCCAATATTGTGCGATCCCAAGCTAAACAAATGCCCCGTGCATGAGTATGAGGTGCCAAACACCAACACCAACGTCCCTGGACTGGCCCCAGTGGCGCCGCTCCTTAGCCTCTTTTCCTACTTACTGTTGCTCATCGTTCGGGGTTCGCCTTGAATCTTGCCTTGTCCTGCTTGTCTCGTCTCGGTCTTGGGTCTTGGATCCCTTTCCCTGGCGTTTGGACCCTCCGGTCCCCGTCATGAGGTCCCCATTGAGGTCCCGTCCCTAGTTCCATTACCCATTACCCATTACCCATTACCCATTACCCATTCCTTGTCCTAGTCCTAGTCATAATAATAAATGGTCGTTGTACTAGACTAAACTTCATGGAGTTGCCTCGTGGAGTCGTTTGTTCGTTTATAACTATCCCCAGGCCCCCCGAGCCCTGATGCGCGAGTCACTCTGTTTCTTCCTTTTTGATTCCAGATCATTTTGACGATAAGAAAGTATTCTCTGACCTTTAGATCTTATCTCTTGGTCTTATCCTCTCCGAGTATCGCAAAGCAAAAAACCATTTCGTCATCGCTTCTCGCCGCCCTCTATCGGCCTTAGCTTAACAATACCTACAGACAGCACCGTATAGCAAGAAGACTCCGGATCCGGTGGCTCATAGAACGCCACTGCTGTTTCGTGAATATTCTTCTTATTCGGACCTGATATTTTTGCCAACCGTTTGGTTGGCGATCTCATTCCTACCTAGCCTGCCTCCCTAGACTATTCCTCACCTGACCATTCCGTCCTCTCTCGCTGAGGTCGGCCATTGCATATCTCTATATCTTTAATTGAATGGCCCTCCCTCTTAGCCCCACGCACCATGCGGTGCCTCAGTTTGACCTTTCTGCTCTGCTCAAGGCCAAAATGTCACGCCCCGAATCTCCCAACAGCAACAGCGACAAGACTGCTCGATCGTCCTTCTCGTCTGTCCGAGAGAACGATGATGGCCTAGCCCAGACTTTCACCCGCTCAAAGATTTCCTCCTACACTCAAGGGCCGGAAGAGGTATTCGATGAATCACCCTCACCCTCCGCTGAGATTGCACAGCCGTCTTTTCAGGCTCCTCTGACGCAGCCTCACAGTCGGCTTCATGGCTTCTGGTTCCCCGCGGACAACTTTCGCGGATGGAAGCAGATCCCCATCAAGGGCAAATCCGCCAGCCGCAGCTGCGAGGATCTTCACAAGCTATCCATGACATGGAGCTCTCCAGCACCTCCCGCCGTCACTGAGAAGGCTTCACCCAACAGCTACCAGACCGGATCTTCTCCTCTCGAGAGACTTCCCAGCGAAGTTTTAGGTACGTAAACTTGCGCGCATCGCATGCCAAACAGTTCCTCAGCCATCAACCATCAACCATGAACCCTGCTGAACCCCGGTCCCAATTATATGACACACCTTGTACTAACATGCCGATCACAGGTGCCATTATCGACCTTCTCGTCATCGAGATCCCTCCCAATGGCCTTACACCACGAAACGCCGACCTTATGGCTCTTCTCCTTACTTCGCGATCTATTCATGCTGCGACTCTCAACACTCTCTACCGTCACATCACGATTCCTCACTCTCGTATCTTCCGAAAGTTCCTCGCAACCATCACTGAGTACCCCGCGCTCGCATCTATTGTGCGGCGGCTCGACTTCAGCCATTTTAACCCCTCCACCATCTTCTCTACTGCAAGCGAGAGAGCCCAGACTCGAAACCTGACTTCCGAGACCCTCTACAAATGTCTCGAGCTAACCCCATACCTGCAGGAGTTCCTGGCGCAAGAGTATATCGATGAGGATCTTGGACCCGATGTTATCAAGAAGCTCTTCTTTGAAATGCCCCGGCTCCAAGCCATCGACTTTTGCGGCTGCTCCTCTCCTTCTTTCAAGAATTCCTTCACTAGCCTCCTCCAGGCTCAGTGGCCCGATTCTTTGACTCTTACCCGCATTTCGTTCCACAAGTGCCTGAACCTGCCAGGCTCTGTCTTCGAGGCCATCCTACCTCGACTCGAACGAGCTACTCACCTCGATCTCGCTGGAACCAGAGTGACCGACAAGGCGTTGCAGAGCTTGCCTGAGACGGCAAGACTCACACACCTGAACTTGGCCAAGTGTCGAGAGTTGACCTCTGAAGTTGTTGTCAAGTTTGTCACAACTCATCCCGCGATCACCCAGACCATCACAGTCCTTAGCCTTGCTACTAATGCCAGCAGCCACCTCCTGCTAGGCAAGGCGGACGTTGATGCTATTCTTCCCCGACTGCCCCCTACCCTTCGATCGCTGAGTCTCAAGGGTAGCAGAATGGATCCTTCCCAGATTCCTCTTCTCACCCCTCTTGTCCATCATCTGGAGGAGCTTGCTATCGGCCGAGGCCTCGATCTCCGCGACATCCACCAGCTCCTGTACCAAGCCCAGGAGTGGATTCCTCACAGTCTCCGATACCTTGACATCTCCGACCTGGACACTATCATCGGTAGTGCCAGCGCACTTCTTACCCCCGCCTCCGCCCCGCTACAGGTTATCGAGCTCGAAGAGCGCGCATACGAGCGAGCGGCCAAGGCTAAGAAGAACCTTGAACGTGCAGGATGGACCCCCAAGGAGTTCGGAAGCCGTTACTGGCTAGTCCGCTTAAACACCGACGGAGCCTCTCTCGACAGCGGCGCCCGGTGGTGGAAGCTGGGCGCTGAGAGCTGGGGCATGAGGAAGATCCCGGTTGCGGAGGCCGACGTCGGAGGCATGTATGGCACGTTCATGTTCGGCCGAAGGCTGTAAAATGCCAATTTCCGACACCAGTTGCAAGGATCTCTCTACTCTCATATCATTTTTTAAAGGTGTTATGGTTTGATATTATATAGGTAGATCTGGGCTGCATCTTGATTTGATATCCCGGCGCATAGCGGTCAAAATTAGCGATAAAAGCAAAGTCATTGATGGAAAAAAGCGTTCTGGAGCATGGATATGACGAAGGAAAACGTGTAGATAATCAATAATGACTTTCATGAAATGATTAATCTCAATGGGTTCGGCTGTGAATGTGACTTTTTTGAACAAATAATCTTTGTTGTTGCTTTATATCAGAACTTAGACTATGCATGGCCAACCATTTCGAGACTATGCAATTTATAATAGGTATGGGGAGGTTACCATCGATCTTATCTTTGGTTTAAGAGGGGGGAGATAATATCGATACCGATAACCTATTCTTAACCTCAAATCAATCTCGCAGCTTTCCCGTGTGGCATAAAGCTTAATGTGGCGCCGGGATATTGGTGGCTGGACAAGATCACGTGATAGCTAAAACCGGAACAACCAGGTGCCGTGGCAAGAACAGCCTCCTGCGACGTAACCGCGCCAAAGCGTGCCTTGCTCCTTGAAATAGCTCCAACTTCAACGATATATACAGCTTTGGTGCTCGACGGCATCATGGCTCCCAAACCGGATACCCCGTTCCGCTCTGCGGACATGAGCATGGTACAGCTCTATGTCTCCAATGAAATCGGCCGCGAAGTTGTTACGGCCCTCGGCGAGCTTGGTCTCTGCCAATTCCGCGATGTAGGCAACAATCCATCAATTCTTGCATCAAGAACTGAAGCTAATCCGTCGATGCATCATACAGCTCAATGAGGATGTCAGCGCATTCCAACGCACTTTTACTCAGGAGATCCGGCGACTCGACAATGTTGAGCGACAGCTGCGTACGTCATCCCAAGGGATCCACCACGAACGCCCGAATCTAACACATTGCAGGATACTTCTACGCTCAGATGGATAAGATCGGAATCCCGCTCCGAAAGTTGGACCTCGACGTCGAGCGACTTGCATCCCCCTCAACTTCCGAAATCGACGAGCTTGCCGAGCGAAGCCAGAAGTTGGAACAGCGAGTTTCTGCCCTGAACGAGAGCTACGAGACCTTGAAGAAGCGTGAGGGCGACTTGACCGAGTGGCGATGGGTCTTGCGTGAGGCCGGTAGCTTCTTCGACCGCGCTCACGGAAATGTCGAGGAGATCCGCGCTTCTACTGACAACGACGATGCTCCTCTTCTGTCTGACATCGAGCAAAACCAGGGCGGCGCCGATGCTGAGCGTTCTTTCTCTGGCATGAACATTGGCTTCGTCGCTGGTGTCATTGCTAGAGACAGAGTCGCCTCCTTCGAGCGTATCCTCTGGCGAACTCTGCGCGGTAACCTTTACATGAACCAGTCTGAGATTCCCGAGCCCTTGATCGATCCTACCAACAACGAGGCTATCAACAAGAACGTCTTCGTTATTTTCGCTCACGGCAAGGAGATTCTCAACAAGATCCGTAAGATCTCCGAGTCCATGGGCGCTGATGTCTACAATGTGGACGAGAACAGCGATCTTCGACGTGACCAGATCCACGAGGTCAACAACCGCCTGGAGGATGTCCAGAACGTTCTGCAGAACACCCAGGCTACTCTTCAGGCAGAGCTTAAGCAGATCTCTCAGTCGCTGTCTGCCTGGATGGTTCTTGTCGCCAAGGAAAAGGCCGTGTATAACGCGCTAAACAACTTCTCCTATGACAGCGCTCGGCGAACTCTCATTGCCGAAGCCTGGGTACCTACCAACGATCTTCCCCTGATCAGGACGACCCTTCAGGACGTTACCAACAGAGCTGGCCTCTCCGTCCCTTCTATTATCAATAAGATTCAGACAAACAAGACGCCGCCCACTTATCTGAAGACCAACAAGATCACCGAAGGGTTCCAGACTATCGTCAATGCCTATGGTACCGCCACGTACCAGGAGGTCAACCCGGCCATCCCTGTTTTTGTCACCTTCCCTTTCCTGTTCGCTGTCATGTTCGGTGATTTCGGCCATGCTATCATCATGCTTTCAGCTGCTCTCGCTATGATTTACTGGGAGAAGTCCCTGAAGAAGGTCAGCTTCGAGCTGTTTGCCATGATCTTCTACGGCCGATATATTGCCCTGGTTATGGCTGTTTTCTCTGTCTTTACCGGTCTCATCTACAATGATGTCTTTTCTATGTCCATGACTCTATTTGAGAGTGCTTGGGAGTTTAAGAAGCCCGAGAACTATACCAACACTACAAGCATCGTTGCCACTCTGAGGGAAGATGGCCACCGTTACCCCTTCGGTTTGGATTATGCATGGCACGGAAGTGAGAATGACCTCCTCTTCAGCAACAGTTTGAAGATGAAGATGAGTATCCTTCTGGGTTGGGCACACATGACCTACTCACTCTGCTTCTCTTACATCAATGCTCGCCACTTCAAGAAGCCTATTGACATCTGGGGTAACTTTATCCCTGGCATGATCTTCTTCCAATCCATCTTTGGCTACCTTGTTATTTGCATTGTTTACAAGTGGTCTGTTGATTGGCTGGGCACTGGCCGTCAACCTCCTGGACTGCTCAACATGCTTATTTACATGTTTCTCCAGCCTGGAACTATTCCTGAGGGCGAAGAGCTGTACGCTGGACAGTCTGTTGTCCAAGTCATTCTCTTGCTCCTGGCTTTCATCCAAGTCCCCATCCTCCTCTTCCTCAAGCCTTTCTATCTTCGATGGGAGAACAGCCGTGCTCGCGCTAAGGGTTACCGTAGCATAGGTGAAACCTCCCGAGTTAGTGCTTTGGACGGCGATGATGAAGACGCCAATGGCCACGGCAACAGCTTCGACGAAGATGGCGAGGGAGTTGCTATGATCTCTCAGAACATTAGTGAGGAGCATGAGGAGTTCGAGTTCAGTGAGGTTATGATCCACCAGGTCATTCACACAATTGGTAAGTTGTCCCCAATCTTCACGGGCATTGCACTTTGTTAACAAATGGCTAGAATTCTGTCTGAACTGTGTCTCTCACACTGCCTCCTACCTCCGACTTTGGGCTCTGTCTCTCGCTCATCAACAGCTGAGTATTGTGCTTTGGTCTATGACTCTTGGCCCTGCCCTCAAAATGAGAGGCGTTGTCGGTGTCATCATGATTGTTGTTTGTTTTACCATGTGGTTCTTCTTGAGTAAGCACTGCCAATCCCCCCATCTCAATCTTTCACTAACATATCCCAGCCATTGCTATTCTCGTTTGTATGGAGGGTACCAGTGCCATGTTGCACTCCCTCCGTCTCGCTTGGGTCGAGTCGTTCTCCAAGTTTGCAGAGTTTGCGGGTTGGCCTTTTGCGCCTTTCTCGTTTAACACCCTACTGGAAGAGTCGGAAGAGCTCAAGGATTACTTGGGTTAATTGGAAGGGTTCGCGTATAGGTTGTCTTTTTTATAGCAGTAGACAGTGGTATTTTATTGTATCATAAGTAGCATAGTGCAACATTAGAAACTCTGGGCTTTTGCCAAATTTTCTGACCTAGAAGTCAAGCTGTTTGATAGTTAGACAGGTTGCCCACGTAATGCCCATTGTAACTATAGAATCAAGCCTTATTGTACGCGTCTGTGAGCGTTTCTGGAGCTATATCCTCTTCATCCCCAAAGAGGTGCTGTCACCTCGACAGCTCTCTCCACCACCGCCCTCACTCTGTCTGCAAAAACCTTGTTGTTAGACTCGACCTCGAGGTCTTCCAACCAAACCGTAGCATTCATCCTGTCCACCTTAATGGACACTCCTGGCACAGGAATACCAATCTTGTGCAGCCTGTCAATCTCCTTCTGTTGTCTCTCCTGGAGTTGTGTATCCTCACCATCCTCCTCTGTCTTCATAGCATCATCGGCCTCGTCCTTCTTGATCTTATCTTCGGTGTCCTCTACAGCTGGCAATTTGGGGGTCGTGACTGGAGCAACGTTGTCTTGACCGAACTGAGCTTCGAGAAACCAGAGAAGACGCTCAAGGCGCTCCTCTGGGGAAGCAGAGTGGTGAGGGTTCACATCGGGTAGCTCGTGTGAGTGGGAGTGCTTAGCGGAGGAGCGCTTGACAGCAGCAGGAGAACTCTCCACGGAGAAGAGAACAGCCATGACGGAGTCGGCGATGCCGTCATTAAGCATGTTGCCCTCCCACTCAAGCTCAACCTCGCCGTTTGTGCGGTATCGGACTGAGACACATCCCATGACGAGGTACGCCGCAACGAGGCTAGCAACCTCTTCATCGGCATCCTCTTGGTTCATTTCCTCGCCATCCGTGATCATATGATCGCCATTTCCATTGCTTTGTCCGTTCTTTCCACGGCGCATCTCGGGGAGTTCTTCGATATTGCCAAATGTGCCCTCGAGAGCCCACTTAACGAGGTCGACACCTGCAGCACTGAGGGTCAGGCGCTGCTTGCAGGTGATGGTGGTTGTGTTTAGACCCGCGTACTCGCGGAGATCCTCGGGCGCCATGAGGGAAAGCTTGAAGTCGTTCTGGACGAGCACGCCAGTCACAAGAGGAGGTGCAGCACTTTGATCAGGATGGATGCTCTGAGGAGGCTGGATCGATGCAAGTTTTCCAACGACCTTGGCAGTCTTATCGGCTTTGAAGGGGATACGAAGCTCTTCGCAGTTGCGGGGCGAGTAGACTTTGACCTTTGCTGTTTTGTTTGCGTTGAGAGAGAGGAGTTTGGATTTGAGACGCATCATGTTGTGCTGTTCGCCATGAACAAGAATCTGTCACAAACGTTAGCATAATGTTTGGTGATGAATGAGAGAGGGGGCAGACGTACAACGACAGGAGCTGCAACTTCTTCGATAAACTCACGGTTCTCAACGCCATCGACGTGAGCCGCGAACGAGTATTCTTGAACACTACATCTTCGAGGAATGAGGACTTTCTCGCCATCTCCTCCGGGCATTCGACGAGCGCCCGCCATACTGCGAGACATGACTGCCTGGATTTGATCAGGTTCTTGCATGATCTGCTTAGCCATTGTGCCTTCGACACTGTAACCCGTGATGATCACACCATTCTTCTCGCTGGGCGCCCACCGTTCTAGTAGCTCACGACTGACACCATTCTGAAGCATACCGGGACTGGCAAGCATGACACACCCGCCAACATCGTCGAACCTGTCCAAATTTTTGAGAGAGCGGATGTACTTGAAGTCCCACGGTCCTCCCTTACCAGCTCCATCGCCAGACGCCTCTGCCTCGGCCATTCGCTCACGGAACAAGCGCTTGATATTGTCGTTCATGGCACCAACGTAGGTCTGGTAGATAAGCATACACTTCCTGGCAAGGTTACTGGCATAGTAGATGGGGTACTTCTGGAAGTCAGCATGCTTGCCCCAGTACTCGTCGAGAATCAAGAGCAGCTCCTGAGCTCGTCCGAGGGCAAACACTGGCATGAGGACACGGCCGCCTCGGTTGAGGATACTTGTGATGGACTTCATAAGAGCCTGTTCTCTCTCGAGGCGAGGGACATGAGAAGCAATACCGTAGGTGGATTCAGTGATAAGAACATCAATCTTGACGCCCTTAGGAACCTCTGCTGAGACCAAATGTCGATCTTGCTCGCGAGAGTAGTCACCTGTGAAGAAGATATTGAGGCCAGCAATCTCGATGAGGAACATGGCAGCACCAAGAACATGGCCGGCAGGGTAAGGGGTGATTCTGATGGAGGAGATGGTATGAGTTGTGTGGTAGTCAATGGCCTCGATCTGAGGGAATGTGTTCAGATGGTCCTGCTCAGTATACACTGGCTGTGTAGTAGGATTCGATGAGGTATTGCCCACTCGAACACTATCCTGAATGAGCCACTTGTAGATGGCCTTTGTGGGATGGGTCATAAAGACACGGCCCCTGAAGTTTGTCTTTGCGAGAACATATGGTAAGGAGGCAGCATGGTCGATGTGGAAACTATGGCTGATTAGCTGGAATCCTCTGATGGCATATGGCCGGCTATCTAGAGATGATATTGGCGACTGGCGATTCAGGACAGGGCGGCATCACAAGGACGAACAGCAAGGGCGTAAGGTAAGGGAACGGGCAAACTGTATTGTATTGATCTGGCATACAAGAAAGCAAAGTCGTGGATGTCGTCATCACGCGAGCACGATACAGGCCGCGATAGCACAAGGCAATACGAGTCGGTTCTGCACCATCCGTTCTATCACATCACATAATATCAAAACACACAAAGTCGTCCCTCGCCCTGTCCAGCCTATGTACATCGTCGCGGGGGTGGAAAGAGGGGGTCGCTTACTGGCTGATGAGAAGCACATCGACGGTGCTAAGATCGAAATCGTCGTAGAAGGGCAGTGCAGCGAGTCCATCGTATGCGGGATGTTGGCCGGCGTCAAGCTGATAAAGGGCATTAGACAAGTATGCGATAGACTTATCGACTTGTTCTTACCATGACCGTCTTTCCCTTGTATTGAATAATATGGCATGACCTTCCCACTTCGTTCCCTCCTCCCAGGCAAAGAAACATAAGTTCATCTGAAGGATCCACTGGCTCTTCCGCCGCAGCCGCGTTCATGGCGGAAGCCTTTCGTTTGGATGCCATTGTTGTAGATCCGCCGAGCTATGGTCCAGCTCACATTCGACGTCGAGGTTCTATATAGATTATTAGTAGAAGCAGCTTTCGGCCACAAGTTCTCCGATAGAAGGCTACTGTCCGCAGCTAATGAAACTGCAACTGGCCGCTGGGATAACAAAAGAGATCAGGTCACGATATCAGCTAATGAATGGATGAATGAATGGATGAATGAATGAATGAATGAATGAATGAATGAAATAGGCGGGCAGCACGGGCAAAAACGAGGCAGACGCGTTTCTTTGGTGAACAATGAACGGATAAAAGCCGGCGTTTAATTGACGGGAGCTTGCTTTATTATTAGTGGAGGAGCTAGCTTTCAAAAGGAACCTAAGGATCCAACACGTACGTATTTTACGGCGGGAGGAGGCTCTGCGCACGTGACGTTAAAACTACGCGACCTCCGTTTTACAGGCGAAGCTGCCTCCTTCATAGCCAACCCGCAGCGAGTTAACACCTTCGCCCCACGACGATATCCAGCGCCTCCATCTCGAAACGAAGTTTAAGCGCTTTCCAACAGCGGATCTCCCACCTGCCGAATCTTTTTACAGCTTTTCCGAGTGCCCCGCCGAGATTGAGCGCGTCGGATGGGAGACGTCGCGATTGATTTGACAGGCTCATCTGCCTGCTGAGCTAACACACTTAACTCACGCATTTCTCCCAGCTTTCTTTATCCTCGACCTGGGCTCGCCTCTCGACCGACAAAGCAATCACGAACAGGAAAACTCATCATGGCTCAACCTCAGCCTCAGACGCAGATGCAGGTGCCGCCTCGCGCATTCTCTCCACCGCAGCATTCACCCTCGCCTGCCGCGTCGCAGTCCAGCTTCGCCCTCCCACCGCAGAAACGAGCTCGAACCGACGGACCATCCTCGCAACCCGAATCGCCATATGCTACATCTCCTTACGCCGCGAGTCCAGGCGCTACAGCTACGCCGCCTGCTGGCACTGGGTCTCCTGCATTTGCGCAAAGTCCTGCTCTGCCGCAACCGTATGCCACACCCTACACCAACGGGCACACAACGCCTGGCCTTAATCTCCCTGACGTACGACCGAACTCAACACCTCCTATTCAGCAGACCCAGCAGCTACAGCAGCCTATACCTCAATATACTAATGCCACAATGACTCCTGTTCCTGTACCTACTCCTGGTCAGCTAATGACCCCAACTCCTGGCCCCGGGGTCATGGGGCCTCCGCAAAGGCCAGCAGAGCGACCAACCAAGGATTACGAATACGATGTGACAGATTCACTTGCCGGTACTGGCATCGACCTTCGGGCTGAGGAACAGTACATGAACGACCTGTATGCGACCGGTTTCGACGAAGCGCGGACGGGTTTTGCACACCAGCCACCGGGGCCAAAGTCGAGCTTCTACGGTGCCGGGCCAGCAAATCAGCCTGCCCAGTCTGTTCCGGATCAACCACAGGATCAATTTGCTGCACAGCAAGCCGAGAGGGCTTGGTCAGAGTCATCGATGCGACTTGCACTTCAGCGGACACAGGAGATCAGTGATCCTTTTTTGTTGGTCGCCTTGCTGCATCGGCGGGCGGACAAAATCGCACGAGAACACCACCTGGCGCTGAACTTGGATCTGAAGAACAACAGTCAAACTATGGGAAAGATGAGGCTTCCGGAACAATTTCCTGCGCCAAAGGTGACTGTTAAAGTGACTCCAGGCCCAGATTCGACCATGGTTCACACAACCGGCTCATACATCCCACACGATGCTTTTCTAGTTGATCAGCTGGCATTGATGTCTATTGCCACAAAGCAGCGACTCCGAGAACTAGTAGAAGATGCACATGTAGTGGCAACGAATAGGCAAAAAACATCTCATGGCGATATACCTGAGGAATGGACCCCAGCGGCAGCCCCTATGTATGCTGAGCCTCTCGAGCCCATTGAGAAGCCAGCGGATGCAGTCAACGGTGTCGACGGGACCCCTGTGGAGAGTGCGAATGAGGACAGCACGAATCCACTGAAGCGTAAGTAGAACCGGCGGTGCGTGTTCAGTTTTTACTCACACTCAGCAGGTTCCAGCGACGCAGCTGGTTTGACCAACGGCGCGCCTCCAGTCAAGCTGCCTAAAGTGTCGTCGTATATGACAACGACGATGCGGGACCTTGCTAGACAGGAGCGTGACTGGGAAGAGGCACGACTCCGCAAGCGCCAGAAGCGCAAGGATGGTATACCAGACTCGGGAGCCACGACATCACGTGCTGGTAGCGTGGCGCCTGGCACTCCTGGTGCTGTAGCACCAGAAGCTCCAAAAGCAATGACGAAGAAGGAGATGAAGAAGAACCAGCAGATGAAGGCTGCTGAGATTGACAGTCATCAGAGCCAAAACACGACGAGTAGCCTCTTTGCTGGTTTCGGCGGTAAGGGCGGACTGTTTGGTAAAAAGAAGGCGGGCAAGACATACGACTGGATGACTCGAGGCAGCGGAGCCAGCACGCCGACCAGAAACGTTTCGGGTGCCGGAAAAGGGCCTGGAGGGCTGGGAGCGGCGCCGGCACCTGCAAACATGGCTATGACTACCGAGGGCCGCAACCGACTCGGCACATGGAGAGAGGATAAAGAAAAGGGGCGGAATATCCAGCTTCGCGATTGGGTTTCAGTATTAGAAAGGGATGGAAGAGAAGGCAAGGCGCTTCAAAAGGCGTACCTTTGTCTGGACGCATCGAACCCCAAATAAGCGCAGCACATCATAACAAACTATAGCTATCAAAATGCGGCGAGGTAATGGGATAGGGAAGATGTGAGATGAGATTTCGTGACACACGGCCAGGGCTAGGGATGATCAGCTAGCGGAAGAAGATACCCTGCACAGCGTGCATGGCATGGCTTGATATTACTTAAGTTAGCACGGCGTTTTATGTTTTTTTCTTACTAAAGGCATGACTTGGGGACAGGCAGTCCTTTTGTTCTTCTTATTTTTGGCATGCACTATAGGAAATGAATGGGAGAGGGGAGCTTTTGATGGCACGAAGATTGGGGATTCTTTTGAGACTGAGGGAATTCGACAATGCTGTTTAGGCGTACACCATAGGAAGATGGGTGCGCCATGTATTTCTTGGGCCTTTCTTTCAGCCATTTTCACCCTACTTTTCTGAAGCTTGGAGCTCAGCGAAAAGGGTTATAGTTTGGGGAGAGAGGTGAGGGAAAAAGGTCTTCTAGGGAGACATGAAAAAATAGACCCTTTGTGAACTTGGCTTGACCTGAAATTGAGTTTTAACTTTAAGCTGATCTCGTGATGAGTATTCTGTTGGAGTTGGGAGATGGAAACATTCCTATGTTGAATCAAGGGAGAAATGGCTCTTTGACCTTTCTATGGGTACGATAGATACCTAGATAAGCTAGGGGAGGCAAGAAAACTTCAAGGCCTTGACCCCAAGTGATAAAAAATACGTATATACTTTAGCCCAAGTTTAAGGGATTCTTTGTTAGGTTTATTGTGGCATCCTCTTTTCGAGTCTTATTGAGAGTCAATTACAAATGCTTCGTCTGATTGATGTGCTTAGAAAAGTGGGACCATCAACTACCTAACTATTGCGGAATCGCCATTTCCCCTCCCTCCCTCCCTCCCTTCAATTATCAACAATCAAAAAGAGTTGAATTCTTTTTGTCTCTACAATTTAATTGATTCCTGAAGAAGGGTCCAGATCGACCTGTCACAAAGAAACATAGACAACGCCACATTCTGTTGAGTTCAAGACAAACCCGCCCTCACCTCAAAGTCTCCAAGTACTTCCCCATTCAGTCTCAGCCACAAGGGAGGGAGAGAGAGAGAAAGAGAGGGAGACTAATTAAGCACCCAATAACTAGATCTCGTACCCGCTCGGGAGGATTCGTTTTCTTGGCGATACGGGAGGCGATCATCATGGCAATCGCGGTTGGTTCACAGAGTTCCTCACTATGTCTAGTCTTGCTCTATTCAGAGATCCCTTGCTTCGAGCCGGTATGGACTATCGTATCTAACGGCATGGGCCTAGGCAATCGGCCAGATCTGCTCAACGGCGTCGATCAAGGGTAATCTGGATCAGTGTGTCAAGTTGGTGGCGAGTGCGGCGCGGGGTCAAGCAAAAGTGAGTCGAAATTGAATCTCGTTGGTCTTGTTGGGCATGGACGAGTGTCTAGCCTCGAGGAATCTCTACATCCCTCGATCGAGATGGGACACTAGCGATTCGACTTGTCAGTTGTCGCAAGGGGACACATGATCTGGATTCGAAGGGGTCAGTCGGTTCGTGGAACCGTGAGACATGACCAAGGGCCCAAAGCTGTAAGACCTCTTTATGTAGCTTGGGAATGTGTCTCATTGTATACCCGAAACGGCGATACTTCTGTTCGGGTGGCTTTTGATCTTGCGCACACGGTATACTTACACGCAACCATGCTAGGTACTATTCCTCCCTGAGGCCTCAGACTATATCGCTCCAGATGGACAGACATCACTGCAACTTGCAGAGCCGCAGTCGACGTCCCCCTTCGTAAAGGGTCTCCAGGCGGCAGCTCGTGAGCACAGCGTCGCTATTCATGTGGGTATTCACCATCGTGAAGAGGGACAGGACCAATCAAAGAGGATTCTCAACCGCGCGTTGTATATCACTGCCAACGGAGACATCAACGATGCAGCAATATACGACAAGCTCCATGTGTTTGACTATGGCAGTCTAAAGGAGAGTGCAACAGTGCAGCCTGGAACAAGCCTTACAGCACCGTTTGACTCCCCCATAGGCCGCATTGGAAGCCTCATCTGCTTTGACCTGCGATTCCCCGAGGCAGGATTGGCACTCGCACAGCCAGGACCTCACAGCGCATGGAAGAACAAGCCAGCACAGATCATCACATACCCAAGTGCATTCACCCTCCGAACAGGTGCAGCACATTGGGAGACTCTTCTCCGAGCCAGGGCCATTGAGACACAGAGCTATGTGATTGCAGCAGCACAGGTTGGGAGACACAACGAGAAGCGAGCTAGTTGGGGACAGAGTATTGTTGCTGATCCATGGGGGAATGTAGTCCTGAAGTTGAAGGGCGTGAAAGAGGGAGAGCCGCAGGGGACTGCAGAGGATGACGCGCAGGGTGAGATTGGGTTTGTTGATATCGACCTTGAGCATTTGGAGAAGGTTAGGAGGGAGATGCCTCTTCAGAGGCGAATGTGAGTCGATTTGTCATTTGTGGGTTCTCCCTATGCTAATAGTTGCAGTGATGTCTATCCCGAGCTGTAAACAAGACAAGTAGACTATATTAGATTTACAACGCTTTATAGAAGTAATCGATATAGAGCCAAACCAGTCAATGTGTGAAAATACGAAGCCTCCCAGCGGCCATTGACCAAGTGCCGGGCTGTCGGAAAGTGTTTTGAACATGATGATATGGATATAGACCTACTATCGTCTGATGCTAAAGAGCCGCAATCATCATATGACTTAGCCCACGAAGCATTATTATGCTAAGTGATGTTTCGTATCCACAACTTCTCAAATAGCTGCTTCTCATATCTTACAGCCAATACAACTTCTGTTCTGTGATAATATGAACAACAAATCCTGAGAACATGAACATTGCAATCTCTCCAACTTGCTTGCTGAATCAGGTGTGCGCAGAAACATTTGACCGAAGATCTAATCTGATTCTTTGGAATACCTTAATCAAACCGTTTTCGAACCCTGAGAGCCTGAAGTGAGACAAGTATATTGAGATATGATATCCACCGGTCGACCATTGCGGTTTAGCATGCGAGGAACACCTGTCATTGCCACCTGAGGCTCAAGCGATATCGTCATCCCTTGCTTGAGGCTTGAGGCTTGGACCCTTTTACAGTACGGCACTCGCCGAAGGGCACGGGGAATCACATCCCCAGCTCCCGCACAAGAGAGATTGGTCATGACCAGAGCCAAAGCAAAAGCCAAACCAAAGCTCAGCCCCGTAAGAATCAGGACCGACAGAATGGATCGGTACTGCACTGTACATCAATAAGTCCCGGGTGGCTGGGACGGCAAGCAAGGGTATCTGGTTCCGAGAGACAGACACATGACCATACATATCCATGCTGTTGAGTTCCTGGCAGAGACGAACTGTCTACCTAGGTAGGCGAACGGCAGAAGAACAAGGGTCGAGAAGAAGACAGGCTGAAATAAACGCTCAGTCGCAGGAACCATTTTGTTTAGACTTTTCTTCTTTGGTCAGGCATGGATTATACATAGCATGGGCTAGGATATAGCATGGGCTAGGATATAGCATGGATATGGGTTCGTTTGACAGTATGTATACATATGCAACGGGAGAAGACAAAAACAATGCCGAGATGACGATCTGTCAACTTTGGCCATGTCCACTTCTGGGGATACTGTAGCCTCGGTTCAGCATGTCTCCATAGAAGCAGAAAAGAAGTTTTCTCTTTCTTCCTCTAGCACGAGCCCCCTTTCGCTACTGGCTGACATGTACCAGGCAACTTTGCCAGCAACTCCCCGGATGGAGAATATCGTGGTCTCAGCTCTTGGTGTTTGCGCTTAGTGCTGCGACGTTGCAGCCTGGTCTTGGATGTTACCAAGTTGCTGGGTTCGGGAGAGAGAAGGCAGAAAAATTTTCTCGGTCTGTCAGCCTCGTTGTGAAACGAGTTTCTGCTGCGTGTTGGGTTTAGAGAAGGTATATCGGGGCGGTATTCCGATAAGGATGATACGCGCTGTAACGCAAGGCAAGGCTGATGTGTTCTATACTATATGTAAATATACGTTCTTGGGTGTCTCGCATCATGTTTGCCTGGCTAATACGGTTAATAATACTATTGAACTTGAGATATTGAAGTGGCTGTCTTAGTACCCAATGCGGTTGCGACGGAAGCACATGCCGAGTGATAGTTTTTGGATATCCGTAGACCATCGCGATCATTAACTCAATCGTGTCTTTGATTGGGGCTAGTTTTTTATCGTATCGTACCGTATCGTATCCCTGGTCCCTTTTTTTTTGTTGCTGAGTTTTTCTTCTTGCCGCTGCCCTTGGCCTTGGAGGTTGAATGATTACAGCCTCATCCTTTCCAAAGTCGCAGAAGAAACAACAAACCTTGACAAACGCTTGGATTGTATCCACTCGATTGATACCATCATCGAGCATGAGGTCAGGGTGCTACCTACCTCTATGGATATGGATACCTAGGTACTTGCACTGTGTGTATGCTAGGGACACGCCTTGCTGACCCCTGCCCTGCCCTGCCCTTGTTCCTGCTGTAGCACTGCTGCTCTTTCCTTGTCGATATTCCATGTCCATGCAAGATTCCCGTCTCGCCTCTTTGATTAATCAATATGCGTACGGAGTAGTAGGTGCTTCCATGTTTTCTTTCCTTCCTTTTTCCTTCTCGTATTTTTCCTTCGTCCGACACCCTCCTTCCTCCCCCGTCGAGGCCCTTGCACCTTGCACCTTCCTTTCGCTTCTGCTTCTTCTTTTCTGCACCTGCCTGAAGGAAAACCCGTTCTCCACCTCACCTTCCCAACGCTTCGGTCCCGGGAGCCAGGCTGCATTAGCCCGGTTTCACCATGACCAAGATGGCAAAGACTCATGTACAATCAGTACGTACCGGTACATGACGCAGACTTGGGATGAGAAGGTGTCTGTACCCCAGCCTAAAGGAGGAAGCTGTCAATGTCATCTTGCATTAGCCTATATATCATTTTCAGGGGTTAATCGACTTAGACTCAATTCTTTTTTAGCATCTCTACTCCGTACGTTTTCTTAGCTGAGTTATTTAGTAGCTCACTCATTATTCATGGCGCAGACTAAGGGAAGAAAGAAATAAGAAATAAGAAATAACGTCTTTTCCTTGTCTTTTCTTCTGGTGTCGGTCTGGAATATTGCTTTTCTTGTCTTAGTTATTCTTTCTTTCTTTTTCCTCTTCTGTTTCTTTTTACTAACTGAATCTGTTTTATCGTTTGTCTCTTTTCTCATTATGACGCCTCATGCATCCACTTTATATGCAAGGCACCGTAATTAACCTTTTTGTCTCATCTCGTCTTGTTAGGTTGGTTCGTATCGTAAGTGTTTTGTTTGTCGCTGTTGGCTTTGTTCTCTCATTCATCCATCACTCATCATTGCTTCTTCTGAGTCAAACAGTACATGTCCGTACATACAATACAATACATGATTGTTTTCCCTCTTGAGATGTGATCTGTTACTCTGTTTCAGTTCGTATTCAAACGCAAACTTTTCTCTCCTCGTAGTCAGCCCAACCAACCTCGCAGACAACCTGTCGATCCGATCCGACGCAATCCAATCAATCGAGACTCTTCTCTCATGAGTTGCTTCTTTTGTTGTCTCGTTGCGACTCGTATCTGTACCCCCCGGCTACCGGCGTCTCTCTTTTTCTTCTATTTCCAATTAGTTACCGAGACAAGACACCGATTGATTGTTTTACAAGTACTGCAGTGTTGTGACACGGGTTCTTGACTGCGAGGTACGGATACTGTACGTGGAACGAATCAGCCTCGGCTGGTAATCTTCTGCTTCTGCTTGTGTCACCGAGCGCGAGTCTGTAGCTGGGCCTGTGAAATCCTTATTGATTGTAGTGAGTGGCATGTTAAATCAGTCTCTATTAGCCCATCTTTGAATCTAGACCTGTTCCGCATCGCGTGATGCCTGCTGTACCTTATCTTTTCAGATCTTGTCGTTGGTGTATGTATTCTTTTTCGTTTCTGAGGGCAACCAACAAATATCACCTGAGACTTGCTTGGCCACAAACATTTGCTCTACTATCTGTAGGTAATAAGGTACTCTGACGGTTGTGAAACGGGCGACATTCAAACGCCTCCAGGGCAAGGATCTCTATCACCAAAAACTTAGCCGCCATCCAACATCTCTTTTCCCTCTCATTATGACGAAGCACTTTTTATTCTCCCTTCCTGACTCTCGACTCTGTCGCTTTGACTTTCCAAGCGCCGGAATCAGCCATCCGTAGTCCTCCCTCCCGTCATCGTCATCATAGTAGGCCTAGTAGCTGAATCATTGCGTGTCAAGGTCCCCCCCCCTGAAAGTCAATTAACGAGCTACCATTCATTCATTGCCCAAGCGCCAAAATCAAGGTCGGACTTTGTTTCAACTGTGAAAAAAAAAAAAAAAAGTTTGTATTTTTGGGTGGAAGCCATCAGAAGCTTTTAGGCAACATTTTCCTGACTCGTCTCTGTCGTAAATATCAATGCCCGCCCCTTGTCCAAGGCTTGTTGTCATAATTTCGCACGAGGCGCGTTTATGCTAAATTGCCCACGGTCGGGTACCTACTGTGCTAGGCAGACTAGGTAGGTAGAGTATTAACCCAACAACGATGCTTCAACCTTGTAGCACTTACAGTGACATCCAATCCATTAATTACATTTTTAATTAACGTGTTAATTACACATTCTACTCTGAGTACTCTCCTTCCCGATGGATTACATTGGTACAACTCTATCCGTAGAATGGGCTGTCTCTTCGTATTCAATCCATTCATTAAGTTCTCTAGATTCTAGAGTATTGACCATTCATTCCCTCCCTGAGTCCCTACCTTGCCTTAGTACCATTCTAAAACGTAGCCATCCATCACATTCCAGCCCAACCCAAGTAAAGTTCTAACATAAGGGATAGGTAGATGGATAGAGCTACTGGGCACTTTGTACGCGCGCTTCACCCCAACCAATCTCTTCTGTAATAAGCACGTAGTTGATACGAAAAGAAAGTAATTGTCTGATCACTGTCAACAACAATGTGCATACGTAACTACCTACTACTGCGTACGGATACGTCCCCCAAGTTCTCGGGATCTTCCAACTTCTCCCCGGTTCGTCATCCACTACCTGCTCGTCACACAAACTACGGCTTCGAGCATACCTCAGGTAGCAAACAGTCTCTCAACCAAGTGATTTACGTCTTCTCCTCCTCGCCTCGACGTTCCCAAACGAGGTAAACGCAGCGAGTATACGATAACTCACTCACCAACGGTTATCTTACTTAGTCCAATGCTCAAAATAGATTTCTTGCGATACCAACAAGTCAAGTCAGTCACATCACATGTTGCATTCGAGGCCAATGATAGTTATTGAATATTTCCATTATTTGTATTTCTCACCTCGTAGTCTCCGTGCGCTGTGTAGCTAAAAGTCTTCCGTCTTATAAAATAATACTATACAGTCTAGAGGCTTCGAGGGGGAAGCGCGTAGTAGGGGGTATCTTCTATCAATCCTGAGTCCAGCCCAAGTGCTCTCTCAACACGGCCAGAGCATCGTATCGCTTTCCTCTTCCCCCTCCTCAATCCTCTTCCAATAGTCTTGCCATGTCTTGTACACCAATACAGAAATAGTACACGGGAATACAGCAACATTTCCCTCTCCTGTTGGTCCTCCCGCGAGGGAGCCCAAACCAAAACAGCGATCGTATCCAGTAATAATAGAAAGTAACAGTAGAAAAAAGAAAAAGAAACGAGAGAAGCTGGCCAGATGGAAAACTGTGCAAGCAAGGTGGGAACCAAGAGTAAACGTCGAAAACAAGAAAAAGCAAAAAGGTAAACAAAGTCCCCAAGTCTATATGCAAAATGAACATCTTTTCCCATCCAGTTCCCAGTTTTTGTGATCCCTATCCGAAACCCTCGCTCAAATTAAACTCCAAAATATGTCCTCGTAGCATTCGATCTTCTTGGCTCCGTTGTCAGGTCTTCCTTGTCGTTTGTTGTTGTCTCTGCTTGGTTTCGGTCATCTGCCTCTTCTCCAAGTATGCTCGTCAACCCTTGTCGTGCTGTGCTGTGCTGTGCTGTGCTGGAGGCGATCTGAGACATTCCCATCCCAGCCAGATCTGCATTCCGACTCAGAACGCCCTGACGTGAGTGGGCGCCGTAGGTTCAGATTGGTAGTCGAGGGAGACTGTGGATACCGGAGGAGACGACTCGAGACCTGAGCCGACTAGGACGCTGCTGTGAAGATGAAACCCGAAGACAAGAAAATAAAACAAATCCCGTTTTTTTGGTTCCCGTCTATGTTCAAACGCCGCGTTGCTGAGCCCAATATGATAAAAACAAACTTCGCGTCGCCACGAATCAAGTGTGAAAAAAGTAAGAAAATCGGCACTCATTCAAATCAATGAGTGCATTCGTTCCCAAGAAAAAAGCCCTTCCCTTGAAATTTCCGCTTGCTGCTGGGAAGCAAGGGATGGCTCCGAGCCGTTGTGTATATGGTTTTCGACAGGAATGTGTATTAAAAAGTGTATTCGGAACGCATTAAGAGCCGGGAGTCATTCGGCTCCATGGCTGCTGAAAGTGATTAAAATGATGTCGTAATTAGAAAAGTCGCTTAGAGTCGAAGGGAAGACAGGCGGAAGAGTGAGAAGTGCGCGTCTGTAACAGTACAGTCGCAGTGTCGTGTCATCGCCGGACAGGCCTAACCGCCAGCGTGGCCCGGCTTTGGCGTGGTCGTCAGTCGCATTAGGTTGGGATACAGGTAGAGTTTATCCAACAATCCAAGCGAGATGGCCTCTTATGAAGGTCTGGGGCGGGGCGGGGGCTTGGGGCAGCCGGTTGTGTCGTAGGCTCCTCGGCCCATGTTAGAGGGTGTTGATGATCCTTCAATCATGTTGTCTGTTGTTGCGAGAATGTGTAAATGAGTGAGTTGTTGTTGCTTTTCAGATTGCTGCTGTGTTGCTGGTCAGTCATGCTGTGGGGGTGAATGGGGTGTGCAATGTGTATATGAAAAGGCGAAAGGGCTGTGGAAGTATATATAGGACAATGGAATGAAGAGAGGCAGACTGTTATTGGTATCTCAAAGGAAGACCAAGACAGACACCAGCGCGAAGACTTTGAAGTGATTTTGGTAAGCGATTTTGACTTACAAGGAATAATCGCTTTGGTGCGACAGAGTGTACAAAGGGTATTGAGCGATTGCGAGCGCAGATTGGCTAAAAGATTGAAGCGAAAGAGAAACAGAAAGCCGAATGGTATTCAAGATGCGAGCGTCACCAATATAATTGGAGCGTGTTTCGGACAGGTAAAGGAGTGGTGGTAGGTGATGGTTGAGTTTGGCGAGAGACGTCGGCACCAGAACGTTGGAATAGGCAACACGAGCGAGAGATGATGTCGCAGACGTATTGGTATTGTATTGTAGATGAACGAAGGGCGGACAGGTGCGTCTCTTGAGTGAGTGAGAGAAAGGGGGCTCGTTACCGGTGGATGTGAGAGAAAGTTATGCTTTTTGCGCAACAGCCCAAATAAGTAACAAGATCCAATAAGGGGAAACCTTTTTTTTTATTTGGGGTGACTCGAGCTTTGCTTTCTGTCAAGGGGGATGGGATGTATGGGGATGGGGATGGACGGATCGTTGCCGTAATACGGTAGCGTAGCGTAGCTTTCTCAGCTCGTAGTTGAGTTCAGGCACAAGGCACGCTGCAGTGGCGCCGGTCGGATGGTCGAATGAGTGTGGGTCAGACGAACGGGGCCGAATATTACGAAGGGGGTGTAACTAAGTAGGTAGGTATTTCCCTTCCTTTGCTGGTCCTGGCCTGGCCTGGGCTAGGTAGTTCGAGACTTTAGACTTGCTTCCAAGAGGTGATGTGACCTGATGGATGAGGCAAGGCGAGATGATGTTGCGGATGATTGAGTGAGTGTCCAGTTGTCAAGTTAGGCTAGTTTTATAACTAGTCGTCAAAGTCGTCGATATCGTTCGCTTAATTGTGAGTTATAAGCGTGTGTGTATGTGTAAGTGATTCACTCTCAGAGATGTAGAAGATGATCGAGCAGGAGGACACAAGTCTTGAGCTGACGAAGTGGGCGGCTGAGAGGACTTAAAAGGGAGTTTGTTCCAAAGGGAGACGTGAAGTGAAGTTCTGAATGGAGGAACCAAGTGCGAAGCAAGATGCTTTTGTACGGAGCACACCCGTCGGAGGAAGAAGCAATAGGGAAAATCTCAATACTCATCTATGACAAGGTGAGGCTTGCAGCGTAAAGCCAGACCAGGCAAGGGGTGTCCTCAATGTGCCGTTCAGTCAGTCAGTCAGTCAGTCAGTCAGTCAAATCAATCATTATTACCTGAGAATGAACCTCATCAAAAATTGCTGTGAAATTTCCCTAGTGGCCCACGCTCCAGGGGGCCAGGGGGGCGTACCAGAAGGGGGTGACAAAAAGCCATGAGCCACGTCCCCATCGTTCCAAAGCAAAAAAAGGAGGGAACAGAGCGATACCTGGCTGGACCATGTTTCATGGCTCTGCGTCCAGGGCCTGTGCATGTCTCGAGGGATCCGTCCATGGCTGATTAGGGTCAAAGAGAGAGCTCGGGCTTCCAAAACTCAGGGCGCGCTTCTCTCAACCTTCTCTCGCTTGCTATCAGCATGGGTTCTACCAGTAGTCCTTTCGGCATCCAGGGCCTTGCTCCCCAAGAAGCGCTGATCCGACCAGCACTCACCCATGTATTGGGCATGCATATTTCATGTACGGCACCCTCTGTACCTTGCAGTGTACATTCACTTGACAGCGACATTGACTCTCATTCTCGCCTCTCTAGGACACCCAGGCCACCGGGTCGCAGGGGGTCGGAAGCCGCTGGGATCTGCCTTTTGCTGCAAGGCGCGCAATGTCTCCGGGTGGTTGGAAAAGCGTCGCAACTTAGCCATGACCTCTCAGACCGTTTTCTCACACCCCAACTACAATGCGCTCACCACACCCCCAGATCCTCTTGTCCATCCCTTGGCAGGCACCCACATCCATCTTGCAGTAAACAGTGCTCTCCTTCTGTAACTGGGCACGTTAGAGCGTTAGCTTGTTGGTCGTGATGTTGACAGCCCGTTAGAGTCCGCTTCGAACCTAGGGCACAAAAAATTGGGTGTCTGTAACCCATGTTTGTTGCTTTATGTATAGCTCCCAGTAAACCATTTTCATCCAACGTCTTTTGCTAGGCAAGGCAGGTAGCCACGCGCACGCTGAAGTGGACGGGTAAGCCCTTCAAGGCATCGATGGTTTCCCGGCGCCCCGTAGTGGATCCGAAACTGGCCCCAATGCTATGCCCTTGGCTGTAAGGACAATCCACGACGGTGGTAATTGGGAGGAGATGCGACTGGCGTCAAGCTCAGCGTCAAAACGGTACTCCGGGCCGTGTTTCTGCACTGTGTATTACAGTCTTGCTAAATCATGGGGTACCTCTTCTAGTCAGGAACGAAGTTGTCGAATCGGCCTCCTCTTCCATGACATGGCCAGGGTCCTCCATTCTCTCGGTTCCCCCAGTACCCTTTCGTCGTAGCTCCAGACCCCGGCTTGATTGTTCCAGCAATTGCCATCCTGCCTGTTTGATTTCCTGTTGCAACCTGATGTTTGACTTGTTTCTTGTCCCTGCTTTCCTTCTGAGACAGTTAGACTCTGCGTCGTAGGGGCTACGGGAGTAAATTGTTGTAGACATGACACCAGTTGCATCGGACACCCTATTTCTTGACTTCTGTAATCTTTTGTAGGCTTCTGGTGCTTATAGAAGCGCCTCCGATAGAAGTTGATGGCCCTTTGAACAAGAAGGTCTTCATATCTCACACGCTCAGTGTCTCATCCTGTTGCGGCATATTAAAGCAATATCAGAACGCAGCAACATAATGCGTCAATGAGACCAATGACATCTTTAGGAGCGCTTAATTCTTCGACTCAGAAGTCATTTCATGAAGGAGTAGATAACTGGATCTCAGTATCGCAAACTCCTCATGAGAGCTAAAGTATCGTCGATGCGTATTGATAAATATCTTGTCAGATTGTACTAGGGGCGGCTCAGCTGGCTCTCTGATCACTGCCTGCTTTTCGAAGAATCTCAAGTCCTATGACATAGAATCCAGAGCTATAAATAGCCCACGCATGTTATGAGTGAATCCCATCACTGCATGTGAAACTACACTGAGGCCTTCCCACCCTTCTCGTTTGTTTCCGTGTATTGGCAATGATTCTTGTGACAGCTGTCATTTGGCAAAATGAAGTGGTCCTTACCTACAGAGTATATGACAGGGAGACCTGATCTCGAACCATGCGTGATCCAGAATTAGCGACTGACGATTGATTGATGGGCTTAGTCGTAGCCATGTGGTTCCGAAAGGGTGAGTTTCCATACCGGCCGGCTACCGAGCTTGAGTTTAGTTACCAGAGGACAAATTGTCATTAAGGCTATGTTCCTAGTTTAGTATGTGGTCGTCTTGGGTACCCAAGCTCTCGCAGGTTTCTTGCTTACGTGCGGAAAGCGCATAGTAGTTCAGAAACAAACAAAAACGGGAACGGTTGTCGTTAGAGTAGCCTCCTTGAGCCAGAACAGTTTATTGTCCTGTAAGATGGAAGTTCCTCAGCCCAAGGGCACTGCCGCTTCTCAAGCTCAAAATCATGCCGCCCCGCTATGATATCGGATGCCAATCCCAAGGACACGGAACCGCTGGGGCATCTCAGCTGACCAGTATCTTGGTTGAGCCTTGGGCTATCTGTGGCAACAGTGAACGTTGCACAGTGGTGGTACACACATAAGGTATGGATTAGAGACGCTCTGGTGAGTAACCATGACAGTATCTCTTGTTTGCCTCTGGGAATCCCAGTCTTGTGTTCGTTTGCGAAATTATCAAGAAAAAATTGAGCACAAAGGTAATAAAACTGTTTCACATTCAGCTGTTGCCAAATGAGACGTCGTAAAGTGCTTGAATCCATCTTTAGGAAACCCATGTGTCACGAGAAGCCCTATCCATGCGTGCTGTACTTAATACAACGGAAGTATTGCCGGGCTCGCCTAACAATGGGTCAACGTCTCTTAGATTGGCAGGTCGATGTTGTATGCCATATCACCGCAATTCGCCGAGAAGCCGTGTAAAGAATCGCCAGGCTCTTTATCAACAACTAACGATGAAGGTTTCGGTTTTTACAGCCGCAAGAAAGTAATCACGAGTATTGCGAAGCGTGTCGTGGGTTTTGTTGCAGCTCAATGTCGGGGAACTTGCTTTAGACACCTGCGATGAACTTCTGGAATGTCACACCTATAATTCTTGCGGCGATTTGTTTGAAGTCAAAGTGGGCCGATGGGGCTTTGTAGAAAGCTTCCAGAAGCCTGTCAACCAACGGAACTCCACAGCACAAAGCTATGCACTATTCTTTCCCACGGTGTCAACGGCGACATGCGGCGACTTAAGGCGTGTGATTTCTTGCAATATCTCCCATCAGTGGACTCTTTTGTAACCTAGGTCCACCTGACCGGGCAATTTTGTAAGCGTCCTCCTGTGGAGAGGTTGGTGGATTGGGATGAACTGCCAACTCCCGTGCTGCAAGTTCAGGGGTATCGCTGCACACATCCGAGTTAGCGTGACCAGCTACACGTTGTGGCGGTTTGCGCATTGCGGTAGCGCCGCATAGAAGCCCCAGAACTTCGATGTTCCTGCATTAGCCAAATTCCAAACGCCATTGACATTTGAAACAGGGGTCGTTTACTCCGTTCTGCTAAGCATCCCTATGGCGCATCACCAAGGATGATGGCCTTTCCCAATATCAGATTGTCCCAGTCGATCGGTTTGGGTAGGTACTCCCAAGCCGGACAAGGTATACTGCATGAATTTGAGGTGCTTTTGCATATCATGTGACAATTCCGGCCTGCAAATGTCAGCTGAAAGGATTCTGACCAACACTGGCAAAGCCCTCCACTCACCGTGTGGCCTCTCGATGCCTTCCTCTTAGATATCTTTGGAGCGAACAAATATCATGCGACGTAGGCAACCCGCCTGGTTTGAGATGAGCCCAGTTTCCGGTCCTTTTTTTTATCCGCCCCAGATTCGTTAAAGCAACCCTGGCTCAGGAGCTTGTTTGCCATATGTACCACTTTGTACAAATGATGATGAGGCGAGACCACCACACATGTATGAACATGACTATCGTGGCTCACGATGAAGCCGTAATCGTATGCTCAGACCAACTCGATGCCACAAGGAATGGTGCTATCGATTCATCCCATCACACTATCGCAACTGGCCTTGTCGAGCACAGCAGCTGCTTGTAGATCGGGCTGCCATGTCCAAGCCAGTGACATTTGGTACCAAACTATTGCAGCTAGCTAAGGGGGGAATGTCACCAGTATCTCAGCGGCTCAGCTTGTTGCTGTTGCTGATACCCAGTACGTACCCGCCGGGGACGAAGAGGAGATTAGGACCCTTCGTGGCCGCAATATGTGTAACAAAGTCCACCTATCGGATTCAAAGGATTTTCGCTTTGAAGACCACGCTAAACTGGAGGATCGCTTCTTGCCTTCCAGAAGCCTCAGCGAACAGTGTTGCAGATCAGAATTGGACTCTTGCTTGGGAAGACACCCCAACAGGAGCCTGCGCTGAATGTCATATGTGGCAGAGGTTTTCAGGGTAAAGCTGTGGGTGTCACTTCTTTGATCAACCAACCCTTCCACACCAACGCTGAGTACCTATCCGTAGTGCTACCCAAATATGCACCAACACTCTGCCGATGTGGCCCGCCTTGGTGACTGTCCATTTTCAACTTCTCTGTTGCCAGTTCAGACCTCTCTGCTACATTGAATCGTGTTCGTTGAGATGGCAGTATTCGTGTCACCGGGGAACCGCTTCCGCAATTGTAGTGCGTCCGTGCCGGATCCGCCAGGTAATTTCAAATTTTTCGTCCCAAACGTTCATAGTTCCTGGACTGTTTGTGTGGAGACATAAGAGAGGCCTCTCTTGACTAGACAAGGTAGGCAAGCTTCTGGAAGACCGATCTATGAAGCCAACGAGGATCGTTCGTTGTGGTGTGTGTGTCGTTCGTGCCGGGTATGCTCCCCGAACGATAGACCAAGCAAGCCACGAGTCAAGCTTCTGATGGGATGGATGCCAAGATCCATCGCCTTCCGCCCGCCGCGCTCTCCAATGTTGATCTTTATCAAGATAGTAACTGCCGTGCCCAACCGCACCAGCTCTTGGGTACAGGTCTAAAAGGGTCCCTGATCAGGTGCCTCATTTCATCCATGAGTCGTAATAGTCTTGTCGTTGATTGCAAAGAGCCAGAGCCTCAATAATCTGACTCGAACAGGCTGACCCCTAACACTCTATCATGGCGACTTCTCAATCCGGGGAAGCATCTTACGCGGCGCGACGTCTCCAGAACCGCTGTCAGGCGGTTATTTCAGCCGCTCAATCAAACGATGGTATACCGGGTAAGTGTTCGTTGTAGCTCAGGTAACGTAGAGCCAACTATTGCAAATAGTAGCCTTTTTTACTTCATCTGAAAGAGGATGACATGCAGTGCCTTAGTAACAGGACGTTTGTCATACCTTACATTGTCAACATTTGTCTGCAGTGTGGTGGGAAGGTGTACTTGGTTTTCATCTCTAGGGAGCAGGTACCTTAGTGATAGAAAGGAAGGCAGCGTCTAAACTCGCTGTTTAGGGTAGCTTGAATTTAAACGTGTTTAGAGATTAACCGTTTTTGATAATGGTTTACTCCCCGTGCCATCAATTTGGTTCATTTGAACTTTGGAGTCTTCCATATAGAACTCAGCTATCTGTTTTGGGTGTATACGTCCTGTTTATTCTGGTCTATTGCATGGTTCGAAAGGTTGCGTTTATCTGGACTTGATAAGATAGTTGCGCGTAGGTATAACAAGCTACCTCAAAATATGGACGCCCTGATGTGCAATCATTAGGCCTTTTACAAGAACGCGATTATCGGATAATTGCCCGCCACTACATAGCGATGATACAAAGAGTGTTGCATAAGTGTGAAAACGAAGACATCGGTGTTGACGGAGAGTTTTGTAAATAGTACAATACCTTACCTCATTGAGCCGTTTGGGGGACAGAGAAAGTCCACTGGTCCTCCATACCGGTACCTACTAAGGTAGACCGCTGTAACACGGCCGCACCACTGAAACTCAGGTCCGCTCCTATCACTCCCCGACGGGCTCCAAATCAGGCAAGTTACTATTCCACAAGCCACAACTCCAGCCTCACCTCCACCCCGCTATCGCTGACGCAGCTTGAACGTCCACCCAAGCCGACACCGATCGAGCTTCCAGTCCATACAGGAATACTCCCAGTACCTTGAGTCACACGCAAAATCACCGACACCAATTGACAATACCGAATAACAGGATGTCAATTATACAGCAGCATACGAGCGCGACGCTCGGTGACTCATGGCGCACCATCAACATCGACGCCCTAAACGAAGACTCCAGCGTCAACTTCGACACCTCGACTCTGCATCCCCCACAGCCCGAGATCGATGAGGCGGAAGTGCGCCAACTTTCTGGGCAGATCAGGCAGCTTTTGAGAGGCGGTGATGCTGAGGGAGCTTTGAGGGGCAGCTTGGAGACCCCAGTATACAACGGAACGGATGCAGCCAAGGTATGCCAGCAGAGAGTTGAGATGAGGCAGCGTACATTGGCCTGCGCACGTGGAATCTAACATGAGGTTTCTTCTTAGGACGCTCATCTGCACACTATCATTGAGGTCCTCCAGTCGATTAAGGCAAGCGACATGTCCCCCTTACTGAAGAGCATCTATGGATCTGAGGGCGGCTCTGAGTGCCTGGATGTCCTGATGAAGTATATGTACGTTTGATGATGGAACGGGTAGATAAGTGCGCAAAACTAACGATGTGATAGCTACAAAGGAATGGCTACGGTTCACCCTGGAACAGCTTCGCGATCACCAAACAAGGTTACACCTCAATCGACGGGAGGTTTCAGCCAGATCGGCGGGCGACCTGGCTCGAATGAGCCCGCCACTGCAGCTATGAGTGTGCTCCTGAGCTGGCACGAGAAGGTCGTTGAGGTCGCTGGTCTGGGGTGCATCGGCCGAACAATGACCGACTGGCGAAAGGTTTAGGACCCATAGACGTGTTCACGATGATGAGCGGTCAAGAATACATAGAATCATGGATCCAGTTCATAACCTGCAGAGTGAACCTCCGTCCGCGGAACGCAACTCTGATGTTACATTATTTACATTATTCAAATCATCTGCCCTCTATTTTTGCTCCAAGACATCCTTCAAGTTTATGTCACCGCTTCCTCTGGTAAGAGGTTGTGGCTGGTTTTCACCTTCGCGCCATCCGATCATATATATGATTCTGAAAGTTGCGGGAATAGATCCATCTGGGTTACCGTGAAGTTCCTTATAGATGGCATCGCCAGCGAGGAGAACATCACGGGAAATAGCACCCATCTCCCTTCCGAGGACAGCATTGCCCTCGCCCATGGCCTGAAGGTCCTGCATCAAAGCAAACGTGTCAGGATAATCAACGATGATATCATCGATATCAACAGTCAACATCTTGAAGCCAGCTTTCTGAAGCAGACCGCCTATATCCTTGACATCAGCCAAAGGAGAGACACGAGGAGACATGCCACCTCGTCTTTCTGTCTCTGCCAGCTGTAGTGAGGTTCTCAACTCGAATAGTGTGTCCCCACCAAGCATAGCGCCGATGAAAGGAGAGTCAGGTTTGAGGACATTGTTGATCTGAGT
The DNA here is from genome assembly GCF_013396075.1 of Fusarium subglutinans. Taxonomy (NCBI): domain Eukaryota; kingdom Fungi; phylum Ascomycota; class Sordariomycetes; order Hypocreales; family Nectriaceae; genus Fusarium; species Fusarium subglutinans. The sequence continues at coordinate 32,625 of NW_023502130.1, read as the reverse complement.
GAGAATACCGGGTAGATCGTTGATCCAATGGAGACTCAATGAGCTCATCACTAGGTCAAAAGAAGCGGGCTCGAAAGGGATCGTTTCTTCGTCATCCACAACTGTCCGTGTGATTTTAAGCTTATTGTTGAACTCATGATCAGCATCACGGTGAAGCAGTGAATGAGATGAATCAGCAGCAACCAATTCGTCAATACGAGTTGCCAGTGGTGGTGACTCAGGTGTGTTAGGGTCAGGATCAGGATTCTCCTGGACCAAAGCTCGTGCGATGTTGCATGAATTTGCGCCGAGATCCAACACTCGAGGAAATCTGCGTTTGATGTCCTATTGGTATGTGAGAAGCGAGTGTTGCTTCAAGAAGACAGGTACTTACTAGAAGTCTTTCTGATACTCGAATCGCAACCTCATCCTTGAGGTAATCAGCTTCCCGGCTTTGTTCAGAGTTGACACCAGCTCGCTCCTTTTGTAACCATTTTGTGTGGCGATTGAAAACCTGGAAACGAGGTGCTCCAGCAGCTTGAACAGCATAAAATCGTTGATTTGAGATGTGATGATAGAGACTGGCTGGCTGTGACAAACTCCGTAGACTACAGCGCATTGTCAATCGTGAAACCGTGCAGGATGACATGGCGAACTATATAGAATCAAGCTGTCCTTGAGCTTGAAAAAGAATGTGAAGTTTGTTTATGTATAACGATAACCCTCGAGTATTGATGCAATTGAAGTCATGATGAATTTGATAGCTCTATGGAAGCACTCTACTGGCTGCAGTGTTAAAGTGAACGAAGCACGGACCATGCGTAACCATGAGCGGTTAAACCCTTTCTGGCCGTTATTGCACCCGTAGGAGGCAGGAGGCAGGAGGCAGGAGGCAGGAGGCTAGAAGTTACTGGCCTGGGTATGGGATGACAGATGAACACGCTTCTCACCTCCTCTTCCGCCAATTTTGCTGTTAATAAACATATATTCCTTTTCTTCTTGAGCCCTTCTGTGTCGTTCATTGCAGGGACTCTCTAGTGCTCTCTCATCAGCGACACGCTTACAATACAATCCCCTCTCGCCTGTCGTAGCCCTTGTCATCCCCCGACTCATCCGTTCCCTAGCCCACGGGCCTCTTCCGCAACTCCTAACTAAACCATTAGGCCGCACCAACAGAGCACCGCCCACCACCGCATCTCCATCCGCATCTTCAGTCTAGCTCGTCCCTCCAGCGAGCAATCTCCCATCACATCGACATACAATCGATGTCTGGCGCGTGAGCCGTCTGGACAATCCGAGCCGACTATGCGATTCTTGCGATAAGGCACGACCATACCCTGTCTTGGAGATATTTGACATCACCTTCTACTGTACGAATCCATCTAAGCCGAACCCCCCCGTTTCGTTCTAAAAATCAGGGGTCTTCAGCAACTTGACCGCACGAATACCTTTGCATACCACCGCCCAAAATGTCGAGCTCAGGCACAGGCTTTCTCGGCCGCTCGAGTAGCAGCAATGCTAATATGCGAGGATTGGTTCAGTTCATTGCTGATCTCAGAAATGCGAGAGCGCGTGAACTCGAGGAAAAGCGAATCAATAAGGAGCTGGCCAATATTCGACAGAAGTTCAAGGACGGCAGTCTCAGCGGTTACCACAAGAAGAAATATGTCTGCAAGTTGCTATATATTTACATCCTGGGCTGGAATGTCGATTTTGGACACCTCGAGGCTGTGAATCTGATCTCAGCAAACAAATACTCGGAGAAGCAGATCGGTTATCTGGCTATGACACTATTTCTTCACGAAAAGCACGAGCTTTTGCACCTTGTCGTCAACAGCATCCGCAAGGACCTACTCGACCATAATGAGCTTTTCAATTGTCTTGCTCTTCATGCGATCGCCAATGTTGGAAGTAGAGAGATGGGCGAAGCCCTGAATGGAGAGGTGCATAGACTCCTGATTTCTCCGTATGCGCTCATACCCCTTTAGTGCGAAGGAACCATACTGACCGCTGTTACGCAGTACTTCAAAATCGTTTGTCAAGAAGAAGGCCGCTCTGACGCTCCTCCGATTATACCGCAAGCACCCAGATATCGTATCGCCGCAATGGGCGGAGCGCATTATCCACCTCATGGATGACTCTGACCTCGGCGTTGCACTGTCGGTCACATCGCTGGTCATGACACTAGCCCAAGATAATCTAGAGCAGTACAAGGGAGCGTATGCCAAAGCAGCAGCTCGTCTGAAGCGAATTCTTATCGACGGCGAATATACCACCGATTACCTTTACTACAAAGTCCCCTGCCCCTGGCTGCAGATCAAGTTACTTCGTCTTCTGCAATACTTTCCACCTGCAGGTAAGTGTGGTAGCGCAATTGCACAGGAAGCAGTTACTGATACAATGTTCAGAGGACACTCATGTTCGGGAAATGATCCGCGAGTCCCTGCAAAAGATTCTGAACCTAGCCATGGAGACCAATAAGAACGTTCAACAAAACAACGCTCAAAACGCCGTACTCTTTGAAGCCATCAACCTTATTATCCACCTAGACACTGAACATGGCCTGATGAAGCAAATTTCAACGAGACTGGGCAAATTTATCCAGAGCCGGGAGACCAACGTCAGATATCTGGGCTTGGAAGCTATGACACATCTGGCTGCACGCGCTGAAACTCTGGACCCCATCAAGCAACACCAGGAAATCATTCTTGGCTCGCTCAAAGATCGAGATATCAGTGTTCGTCGCAAGGGTCTGGACTTACTCTACAGCATGTGTGACGCCACAAACGCCCAAGTCATCGTTGGTGAGCTACTGCACTACCTACAGAATGCCGACTTTGCTATCCGAGAAGAAATGGTCCTTAAGATTGCCATTCTTACGGAAAAGTACGCTACTGATGTGCAGTGGTACGTTGATATCTCCCTCCGACTTATCGCCATGGCTGGAGACCACGTCAGCGATGAGGTGTGGCAGCGAGTTATTCAAATTGTGACGAACAACGAGGAGCTACAGGTTTACGCAGCTCAGAATGCGCTACAATATGTCAAGGGCGACCACTGCCACGAGACTCTGGTCAAGATTGGCGCCTATATTTTGGGAGAGTTTGGTCATTTGGTTGCTGACCAGCCTCGCTGCAGTCCTATTGAGCAGTTTATGGCTCTTCAGGGCAAGCTGACGGCATGCTCTTCGAGTACCCGTGCCATGATTCTCTCGTGTTTTGTCAAATATGTCAACTTGTTCCCGGAAATCAAGCCTCAGCTTATTCACGTGTTTGAGTTTCACAGCCACAACCTGGACTCCGAGCTTCAGCAGAGAGCTTGTGAATACTTAACCCTTGTGAATATGCCAACGGATGACCTCCTCCGAACAGTTTGCGATGAGATGCCTCCTTTCCCTGAACGACAGTCTGCACTTCTCTCAAGACTACACCAGAAACATGCTAATACGAGCGACCGAAGGACCTGGGTGGTGGGAGGAAAGGATGCCAATGCGGACGCTCGGGAACTTAGCATGGGTACTGGAGCACTCAAGAGGACTTTCAGCTCGAACGCCCCACTGAACGGCAAACCGAATGGCCAGGCTGCAACTGGTACAAACGGTCATAGCAATGGAGTTGCCGATTTGGCTGGGCTCGATCTCAACGCACCCACACCATCTGAGCCAAAGATGCTCAAGGCCCCTAACTTGGCCAGTGCGGCTCATTTGTCACCCGGATGGGAGCAAGGATTTAACAGACTTCTTGTTAGATCAGACGGCGTTCTATACGAAGACGGCCAGTTACAGATCGGTGTTCGATCAGAATATCGTGGCCAGATGGCTTGCTTGATCACATATTTTAAGAACAAGACACCAGCAACTATCAGTTCTTTCACAACGACATTGGATCTGGACGAGAACGAAAAAGAGAACCTTACCTGGGACGTCAAGAACCTCCCTGATAGTACCATTGTGCAAGGTGGACAGTCCCAGCAAGTTGTTATGTTCGAAGCAAAGAAGATTTTCGAGAAGAGTCCGACTGTACGCATCAGCTACCTGGCTGGTGCACTACAGGCTCTCACTCTGAAACTTCCCGTGTCTATACACAAATTCATGGATCCGGCAGAGTTGACTGCTGAGGACTTTTTCAAGAGATGGAAGCAGATTGGTGGTGCCCCACGGGAGGCGCAGGCCATTTTCGGAGTCAGTGGTAAGGGCGACAGAGAAATCACAGAGAGCTTCGTTACAAAGACAGTGGAGGGCTTCAGATGGCGTGTGCTGGACATGGTTGACCCCAACCCCAAGAACGTTGTTGGTGCGAGCGTGCTCCACACATCTCAAGGAGGCAAGTTTGGTTGTCTTATGAGACTGGAACCAAACTACGGACAACAGGTAGGCGAAGCCATTCCGCTTCAGATGTTGCATATTCTAACTGTTCAACAGATGATTCGATTAACTGTCCGTGCCACAGATGATTCCGTGCCAGCGGTCTTGCTAAAGTATATGCAAGAACGCCTTGCTGCAGGAATCTCAACGGGACCGGATCGGTTCGAGCCGCCCTCACGGGAGCATATTTCGGACTCTTTCCGTAATGTGATGGTGACTTGATGGGAGAACATGATGTTTATCTTCTATATATTCGCCGGACAGGAGTTGTTATAATACCACAGAAGCATATGGGCGTTGGGGAACTAGCATGAAATCGGAGGAAGCGCTCAATTAAAGCCAATAGTTCATTGGCTGAAAAGTTGCCTGCGTCTATCCTCCTTGTATAGTCCCTCTTTACCGCACAAGGCGATGAAAGCTGTGCGGAGTGATCTGATCAAGGAGGATGCAGTTGTTACATACCACGATCTCTCATTGTAAATTGAATGAATATGATACAAAGAAAGATGTTATCAAGCGGTGAAGGCGATGGAGCAGATGTTGGTACATTGGAGCGCCCCATTAAGTCGAAGAAAGTGGGCATGAATGAGGTTGACTTTGCCTTAATTCGCTACTTACTCCTTGATCTTTGCATCGGCCTTAGCTGGCCTCTGCCCGAAAATAGTGCTGCCTACACGGACCTCACTACTTCCCAGGCGAATTGCACCTTCAAAATCCTCACTCATACCCATGCTCAACTCCAGGCTATCCTTATCCAAATTCAGCTCCTTAGCCACAAGGTCTAGCTGCTCCTTGAGAGTCACAAAGTCCTCATTCTCAGTCTCAGTGGTAGTGGCTTTGCTGCGAGCAATAGCCCCGATGGTCATGAGACCGAGGAAACGGAGGCTGGGGCATTTCTCAATGACTTCACGGCATAGAGCGATTGTCTCTTCACCGGGGGCACAGCCAGACTTGGCTTCCTCTCCGGATGTGTTGACTTGCACATGGACACCAATCTTGTCGAGATTAGGGTGTGAAGAAAGAAGATTTGTGCGGGCAGTATTGAGAAGTTGGGCCTTCTTGGAAGTATCTATGCTTGAGACACAGAAGAGATTGGGGATCTTTCCCAGGGACTTGCAATGGCCTAACATATCATATTAGTATGCATGGTTCCCTGGATATGAGTCAGGCCTCTTACTAGACTGGAGACCACCGATAAAATGCCACTGAATAGTTTTCGGAAGCATAGCTGCTTTTTGAGTCAACTCTTGAGAATAGTTCTCGCCAAAGTGAGTATGGGAAGTTGGAGCCCGATGAAGTGCTAGAATATCATTTGCAGGCTTGAGCTTTGAGACAGCGACAAGTCGGACCTGATATAGATGTAAGCCAGGGTATATTCATCGATGTTTGAATATGAGAGTGAGAGTGAGTGTCATGCATACATTTCGACCGTCTGCTACGGCAGCAATACGCTCTTTGACAGAATTGATCTGAGAAACAAGTGCCTGAGCCCTTGAGGGATCAATCTTCATTTCTTCTTGAGAATCACTCATGTTATGAACGAGGTTTTGTAAGTCTGTTGCTAACAGAGTGGTGATTGTTGTAAGTGGGCAATTGATTTTGGGTGACCCGGGTTATCATCGGTTAGGTCATGCATTCAGTGCCAACGACCCCAAAGTGGCCACCATGGCTCAGTCAGAAACCATACCCCTTGTGACTTCTAAACCACTTTTATAACGACAAATATTCATAAAATCGAGATATTAGAGAGGACCCTATGCATATAAGGCTTATCGGAGATGGCTACTGATCTGAAAACTGGCCGCCGAAGGGCTACCAGCAGCGCAGCTACAAGACCAGGACACACGAGACGAAAGTCAAGAGCTGTTATCCAGCCAAAGTCAACACATACATCAGATGAATTCCTACAAGACTTTCTAGACCCTACATTTGATCCCGCAACTTTCCTCAACTCAACCCTTCCTCCACTGCAGCAGCGCCCTATACCCGGCCGGACCGGAGATGTCGCACCGCTCGCTGAGCTGTCCACACAAGCTCAGACTCTTATTTCACAACTTAACGCCCAGACTTCACGGCTGTCAACTACTCTTACGCATCTTACTGATGATATTCTGAGAAGCGGGAGTCGTTTGGCTTATGAGGTGGAGCTACTACGAGGCGAGACATTGAGTCTCCAGGAGACTATGAATGAGACGCTTCATGACGACATCAAGAAGTTTGTTCCCGAAGGATTGCAAGAAGCCATTGAGGCAAAGAATGCCGCAGCGGCGGCTGCTAAAGAAGATCGGAGTGCGGCACCGTCGACAACTGCTGCAGCTGTTGCCAACAATGGAGCCAATCCAGACGACCCTGAATTCATCAGACAGTTACAAACATTGACTCTTGTGCGAGAACGCCTGGACTCAGTTATTAAGACATTCGGTGATGCCATGGAATTCGTCTTTCCACCATCAGAGATCTCGGTCAGCTCCGGTTTCCTCTCAGTATCAGCACCCGAACCAGGTTCAGCACAGCAAAGCTCTGAGGAAAAAGGCAAGGAAGTACTCAAGAACATCAGAAACGAGATATCAGATCTACTGAACAAGTCTGACGACCCTGTTCAAGGCATTGAGAAAGCGGCACAGAGAATTGAACAACTCAAGGAGCTTAACCGTGTATGGAAGGACACAGCAGAGGAGAAGGGACGAAATAAGTTTATAGAGAGTCTTGCCAAGACGGTTGAAGACAAGCATCGGGATCTAATGAAGGAAATCGAGCAGACAAAGGAGAAGACTAAAGTGGAATCACGGTCACGGAAAGGCAGTGTCACTAGAGATGCTGCAGCGACTGTGGTAGAGGACACAAAGGCACCGGGTGGGTTTGGACTGATTAGCCAGTTGCACAAGCTTCGAGGAGGTCTGTGAACCAATGATAGAACTCTCATACTGAAAGCTACTTATGTATAAAATCTATTGTTTCCAGTGTTCCTCTGAACGTATCAATTGTCACTGTTAAAGGTTAAGTACCTTAAGCTCTGTGGCTGGCCGTGTAAGCACAGTATCTCGCACTACGACCGTACAGCCAATCACTCCACTGACTGGGTCGCATGACAAGATCGGCCCGGGGCACTATTTTCCTACACTGCCGTTTGCAGTAGGCGGTGAGGCCACTAACAAGCGCCCCGGCGAGGTCATGCCTCTCTGGGCCTCTGTCTCTCCCAGTTTGAGCCGAGACAATAGAAACACTTCCCTGGTTGCTCGCTCTACTTCCACTGCTCACATTGTTCTAACATTGCGTTGCATTACACTGGCACTGACGCTGGCAATTGTTCGTTTGCCTGCTCTATTCTACTTTTACCAACTTGTTGTGGAGTAGGCGCCCTCTGATTCTATTTGTCTTGGCCATCTCGTTCACTTGCACTCAGCTCTTCTATCCCAAGTTGCATGGACTCTTTACTCTCCCAACCCTTACAACCTCAGCCTTGAACCCATAATCACGAAGATAGCACGGCTCTCAGCTCAGCCTTCTGAATTCTGTTCTTGAAGCCTACAGAAGCTTTTTTGTCAATATCAGACGCCACTTACACACAACCGCAACTATTTGCAATGGCCGCCAACGAAGCAGCGGCCCTTGCAAACATGGCCAACCGAATCGACCGACGCTCTCCTGCTCCCGCCTCCCAGTCCAAAAGAGATCGCAAGCGACAGGCTCTCATAGAGAGACTCTCTAGTATGACCGATAAGTTCCATCGGGAAAGGGACATGACATATCGCGATCAGCTCCAGAAGATACAGTTCGACATCAATCTCGTACAGCGCTTCGACCCTTACGATCCAAAAGTCCTTGAGGTCGTCTCTGAACTCCAGAAGGAACATACCAACACACAAGGACCTCCGGTCAACGCCGAAGATGCTCGAAGCCTGCTTGACATGGCTGGCATCCGATTCTCTGACTTCGTTGACGAAGTCGAGGATTTGGTAGAAATTCGTGACTTTCAGCTGGCGCAGTCAAAAGTAAAAAAACCTTCCCACGCCACACGGCCAAGTAACTTGCTAACCATCTATCCAAAACAGAATGAATATGACCGACGGCGAGAAGAATATAGAAACACTTACGATTACAAGGTCGAGACCGCTAAGCGTGAGCACCGAGCCCTTACCAGCACCCTTCGAGATCGATTGGTCAATACCCTCACCCACAAGAAGAACCGGTTAAACCGCGAAAAAGAGGTTTTGGAGATTAATGATTCCAATGCCTTGCTACTCAACCCCAATCAGTTCAGCTTGACCAATCCTGCGAGCCCTGGTGGCCCCCATGGAAAGCGAGCCACACGTCTGCGCAAGGACGCCGACGATCTGCAGATGTATTCCGACAACAAGAAGCGGAAGCGAAACGCCGGCGATGACGACGGCTCACCTGCCCCGACACGACGAGCCCTCGACAACCACAACACGACACCTCTGTGGCAGTCTGAGAAGGCTCGTGCTGCTGCTAAGCAGAACGGACCTATCTACAGCATTGACAAGCTTTTCACCGATAAGGAGCTGTCGCTCAATTATAACACTGCTGCCCTTGCTGCGCATCAGTACATTCTTCGCAACCGTGTCAGTGGCGGCGGCTCTCCCGAAGACAGCGATTCCGGCAACGGTGAAGCCAACGGCGACCAGGACGCCGATTCTCAGCCTTCTGCCCCAGCTATGGAGCGCTCCGTCTCGCACGCTACCCGTAGCACTCGTGGCGGTAATTTACTTGACGACAAGATTTTGGGTCTTGAAGGTATCACCAATTTCGAAGTTCACAACTTGGATATCCTCCACGCCCACGAACCCCCCAAGATGCCTCCTCCGGTCCCCCAGCAATATCTCAAGCCCTACCCTCGTACAGCGGACCAGAACTTCCCTGTACCTCTGTCAAATGACGATATCACCTCTGATCTTACGATCATGGGTTTCTTCAAGCAATACGACGCAGCACACAAGCCTGGAGCTCACCTTGATCGCCCAACTGGAATGCGCCGGGTTCTCGCTGCTGTATCAATACCTTACCAGCATTCACGATATGTCGCCTTTACTAGCGCGCCTAGAGAAGACCCAGAATTTGTTCGCGATTCATTGGGTCTACCAGCTCTCAGCAGCCTTCGGGATCAGCCAAGCCCAGCACATGCTGGTGCAGCTACTTCAGTAGCAGCTCTGTCCAGCGCCGCAGTGCCTATGAGTCGCCAGAGCAGTGCCGGCGGAGTTGCCATGAGCCGCCAAGGTAGCAGCAGTACGCGTGGCAAGGGACGTAAGAACTAGAGATTCTCGCGGCGCAAATGACTTCCTCTTATAGTATTGCAAGCGCGGCGCAAGGGCGTAGCATCGATTTGGCTTACGGCGGCATCTGATTCCATGGAAGACCAAAAGACTACAGCAGCAGACGGTTTGGGGTCTGTTGAATGGGCTCATCAAGCTGGGATGAGTTTTACTCAAGGCTTGTGGATGAAGAAACGGGCTGAATCATCAGCAATGGATATGTTTTCACTTTTTTTCTAGCGGACTGAGACTCGATGAATAGAACTAGAAATGTCATGCTTGTTATCAAATTGACTGCGACTGGATCAACACATGATAATATCATAAACTCCAATGCCATGCTCTCTCTTTTCCCCTTCCAAGCAACGCGGCTTCAAGGGCCGAATACCAATGCGCGCACCTCGATACTCTCACGACCTTCCGCCTCAGCTCGGGTCCTGGGATCTTCAAAAGCAGTATGCGGCACACGGCCCTTGATACTAGATCCCGGCTTGAGAGACTCGCTATCGAAGCACTCCAGCAACAGCCTCTCGCTGCCCATCATGCCACTGAGGTAGTACCACTTCTGCTCGGGGTTATGCTGAATCGCTGCAGTCCAACCGCGGTACCCATCTGGGTATCGGTGCTCAACAGGGATGACGTCGTCGTCTTCGACAGAAGCAGAGGATGCAACAGCCAGAGGAAAAGACTCAAGGGGCCTCTTATTCAGAGGCCGCCAGACATTGATGAGACGATAGCGACGCTTGAGGAGCTCATCTGCCTCCTCTGGGAAGTATCTGCGAACTCGCTGGGCTACAGCCGCAGCTGTCTGATCAATGTGTACACGAGTCACGGGCGCACGAGTAGCATTGGGTGTTTGACGACGAATAGTGTGATCAAAGAAGAAGACCCTGTTAGAGCCAGGAACATTGTTGAGGAGAAGTTGTTCGAGCTCGGGGTAGTAGTTCTCCTTGATAGAATCATCATCAACGAAGTCGATCTCGCTGGAGGGCGGAACGTCTTGGATGACTTGGAAAGCATCACGGTCTAGATGATACTCGGATTCATGACCACGTATGTCGTGTATGACAGTTGGTTGAGGGTTATCTGTGAAGTTGCGCTGAGGAAGACCCTTGGGAGGAGTATCGACGTGGTTATAGGGAGTTGAATTGTCGGAGGGAGGATTGAAGAAGTTCAAAGTTGCAGTGACGTCGCCACGAGGAATAGTTGAAGAGACAGCCATCGTCAAGACTTATACGTCCAAATGTATGAAACGGACCGAAGACAGAGACGGAAGGGATATCGGAGAAACTGATGCGAGTTTGCACAATAGCGAGAATGGCAGAGATATCAAATGTGATGATTTAAATTGATTGTTGAATCAATGGAGATGCTCTCTGCAATAAGTTGCTTCCTATTCAGCTCTTTATACTTTTGATCTGCACTTAGAGATGTTACCATCATAACATATGGATTTCAAATCAAAAGCGAGCTCACTTCACCATCTCAAACCATAATCGGCCATGAGGCCGTATGTGCTTGAGCACGCCATTCCAAGATGCACAACCGTTGGCTGGAGGTCAATTGACATCCATGGCCTCAAGGGCGTACAGTCGATTTGATTAGTAAAGGGTTTTGATTACTGTACACAGCTTGTTTGTTAATTGTCCTACCAACCTTATTAGGTACTATAGTTGAGAGAACCAATGAGAATTTTAGGGCGAGTACATCGGGAATTATACGGGTTTGTTAGCGTTGGGATAGATTGGCTAGTACAATGGCGTCCAGACATATGAGTGTGCTAACGTTGAAAGAAAAGCATTTCGCTTGGTGAATGATGACGGCGAAACTTGATTTGTGCACGGCCGTCTTACTGTATACGAGATAGATAAGTACATACTTAGATATGGACATAGATCTACAGTGGCAGTAAGCAGAAACTCATCATCCTGGGCCAATTGCTAAATTTAGCCCCTTTTGCTCCATCGCTTGGTGGCCTAATTTGCAACTTGAATCCCCCTTTCATTTCTGAAACGCGTGGAAATACTCTTCGCTAAATGGTATCTGCAAGGCTATCACACTCTTAAACTGTCTTAAACTGGAATACCGTTGCCCTCAAAGAGATTTCTTCAGCCTTGGCTCATTTGTCCGTCTCGTCCGTTGCCCCGTTGGACCAGCCAGTTCATGTCTCAAATCTCATCCTTCAGGCTCACTTACTCTTGTCTCTGTTTACCCCCAATTCTCACATGAGACGAAACACGAAACAGCAAAATCGGCCAAGTATGTAAAAGACGTGACATGCTAAAATAACTCACGGCCAACAAAAAACTTGAAGAGATGAACTCGAAATGCCGTCAACTGCCTCTGTCAACAACTCTCCTCCGGCTCCGAGTCCGGCCCAGACTCAGCCTCCACCTCAGCCCGGCGCATCGGGGGCCGGATCCGCTGCGCCTCCGACCACGAGCCCGGGCCTTCCGGACCGTAGCGTTTCCGAGAACACGGTAGAGGATGCTTACGTTGACTTTGTTTTCTTTTGCAACCCGGCAGTGCCGCTCTCTACAGACACGACAAGTCTGAGAGAGGCGTTCCGTAATCCTCCTCGCAGCGGCGGCAAGTCCTTCAGCACATTCGCCATCTATGAACTCGTCCGCAAGTTTTACAACAGCGAGATCCGGACATGGACAGAATTGACTACAAGGCTTGGTGTCGAGCCCCCAGACCCTAACAAGGAGGAGAGTGCCCAGAAAGTTGCACAGTATGGCGTGAGACTAAAGGTATGTGATGTAGAGCCACCCAAACTCTAGGTTTACCCACTAAAGACTGGTCTAGAAGTGGATGAATTCCATGCACGTCAAGGCTTTCTTCGAGTATCTGATGGACATCCCGAATGATTACTGGACAAGGATCCCCACTGACAGTAACCCTACGAGCCAGCCTATCCGCGATGGTGTGGCTATCGAGGATGACATGGCTCTGAGGGCTCTTTTCCCACACATACGGCCAAAGAGAGGTAGGAAGCGTCCCGTCGACGATGACACAGCCACTTCTCCCGCTCAGAGATCTCACCTCGCACCGTCATCAGCTGTTGAGGCCGTAAGCGGTCCTATGTCAATGTCATTATCAGCAGATCCCACGAGGCTAAGCGCTGCACCATGGACTCCGAGTGATGCTTCTCAGCAGACGCCCCTATTTCGCTGGCCGCAGTCTGCTATTACACCGAACTCGAGGAAGTCTTTCTGGGACGACGCTCTTGAGCCACAGTCTGCTATTGCACCATCCAAGCCGAGACTTACTACGCAGCGGAGAGGGCCTAAGAATGTGTCTTCTGCCTGGAGACCCGGAGTTCCCAACGGTGGTGTCAAACCACGAGGACGGCCACCGATGAACAGAACTCCTATAGATGCTTCTCTGCCTCCGTTTTCTTCCACGACCACCATAACAGCCCCTGAGGAACTCGTAGCCCCCATTTGTACTCCGCCAGTCTCAGCTCCCGGGGCAGCTAGTGGACAGTCAGAGAATAGTTTCTCGATCCCCTCGATAACATCACAGCCGCATCCTACCCCTGCTCCACCGAGGCCTTCTCGCCCGAGTATATCTTTACAAGTCCCCGAAAGACCATCAGGCAGTGTTAGACTTGCAACTCCTCCCCCAGTCGTGGTCATCAACGGCCCCGGTGAAACTCAGGCTCCTCCTCCACATACATACGTCGGAACATCATCGAACTTTGCAAGAGCTACGAACGAAGTGACTATGTCACGACAGCATCAAGCTGAGGATATAATGTCACAACAAAAAGACGTTCCAAGGTTGTATTTCGAGAGGCTTGAAGAACGTACCAATGTGGATGAGGTTATCGGTTATATGATGCGCAGTCTCTTCGGGGCAAATTGGCTCGATGCTGAAGGAAATCCAACACATACATGCTCAACGACTGAAGCGATGGCGATCGTCAACTCGATTCTCGAAGACTTGTACAGAAAGGCAGCATCACCAGACATGTTCTTGATCAACCTAGCTGCCATGACAGGAGGCGGGTACCTCCTAGCCGGGACGACGAAACTCAAACGCGTTGGCGTGCAAGACGGTACGATGAAGTATACTTGTGAATGGATATACGGCCTAGGTCATATCAGGGGCCAGTATCAGATGGAAATTGCTGTTCCGGTGGAGATGCTTGAGGATTCCAAAGAACCGAGTCCCGAAGCTATGTCTGCGGAATCAGCATCCAAATTATCAGCGGATGAGTGGCAGGCCAAGTATGAGAAGCTGCTTGAAGAGTTGGATAAGAAGGATAAGACGTTTATGGATCTGAGGATGAAGGTGACAGACATTCTGAGGGGTGTGCCTAAGAAATGATGCTTTGTTGTGGAATACTGTCAAGATTTGTAATGGCGTGCATTGTTGAGCGGAGTTATTCAGTTGTTTCTTTGTCCAGGGCATATAGGGATGGTGTTGCTTCTTTTGGTTGATACTCTGCGAATTGGTGCATATTTGTATATAGTCGCTTATATTGGTTGGGTATTGTTTACCTATTGAGAATAATATGTGGTCACCTTGGAAATTGGTTTCCAAATAGCGGTGAATGTGAGCCTCGATACAACGTAGTTGTGTGTATTCTGGGTACACAAGATGTAAGATGGTGTCACTAAACATTTACGAGAGCCTTGTTTGGTATATAATATTCGGATCTTTCGGAGGTTTCACTATCCTAATTGAGATAAAGGCGAGGAAATCGCATCGGCGACTCCGAGAATGTGTAAGCATGCTACACGATACATAGCTATTGCATAGTACTACTACAGTGGTATTTTCTCGCACGTGAGGGCCTCTCTGGTAGGTGTGGATGGTTGATGTTACGATCGCACGATTGGACAGATTTACGAGCGGAGGGATCTCAGAAACCATGGGGAATCTGGGGATCGCACAAGGGCATATCGGATACATATCATGCCTAGTTAGGGCCGATGAGCTGGGATTCTCTGGGGAAAATGCGAGAGAAAAAAGGGTATCGAGATAAGAGTCTGTGGTGTTGGTGGAGATGAGGCTACCTTGGGGACGTCCACTCACGATGCAGGGAATTCTGCTGCCTTGAGCTGAAGAAGAAGCCAAGCAGCCCGAGAGAGCAGCAGATGAGGTCATTTTTGGAATATCGGGGTGATTGGGAACTCTAGACGAAGAACCGTTTCATTCAATGGCATTTTTCAGATCAAGAGAGTAGAAACAATGAAAAATGATAGCACAGCCGTTGGATTACATGTAGCATCACGTGTAACCCTCAGGCGTTACGCTTAAGTCGGAGCCGGTTCGGAGTGTTTAAGAACGGATAAGCCAAAACGGTTAACCGAATAAGCAATGCGATCGATGTAGATCCATGCTGTTCCCAAGACCCGAGGAATCCTTCACGACAGAACCGAGTGATATTCCCTACCTCTCTTGCATCCGGAGGATTCGATGTGTGTGATTGCGCAGATCATTGACTGCTATAGACAGTTCTCCCTGGAAATTATAAGATCCTTGATCTCCATTGTCTTGGATCATGAAAAACAACACCTCCAACTTTTTAAGTTGTCATTTTGGGTTTGATCATGAGACATGCATGGTACCTTATGATTACATGCGGTGTTGGTTACAGCAACATGCTATTTGACTCTGACTTGTCTCTCGGAACAAAAGTTCGGCATGTCAAGTAGGGTTGCAGAGAGGCGGCACAGAGGCTGAAAGGATGGAGGGATGTCAGACAGTTTGGACTGTGACGGCGGAACGAGACCAGGGGGCCTTGCCTGAAGATGTTCTGTCAAGGCGATGGGCCAGGACAGGAGTTTATATTAAACATATTGGCTTTGAGCCATCAGAAAACAGTGTTCTCGGATGTCAGTTCAACTTTGTACATTGTTACAGGAAGTGAAACTCAATAAGACACAGACAGACCAACAGAGCTCGGTGTGTCACTTGGTCTAAGAGAGATATGCAATGCTGTATCTGACATGAGGTAAACATGGGACATCAGACTCTCCACAAGAAGAAGAGGCGAGAAGGAGATGCACTTGAAGATACAGGTTCCTTGGCAAATCAGTCTCAATAAGAGAATTGCCAATGTTTCTTGAAGCTGATAGATAATCCCTGCATATAACGAACCAAAGTCAAGACCCTTGTCATCCAGATCCTTGTCCTTTACCCTGTTCCCCCCATCTTGGTCTTGGTCTTGTCCTTGTCCTTGTCCTTGGGTCACCGGTCAAAGCCCGAATAAAGCGCAGCTTCTTTCTCGTAAATCTCTCTAACCAAATATTTCTGTTTCCTTTTCCTGTATGCGAACTTGAAATTCGACTTAGCACCACTATTAGTGCATTATCCCCGTCACTAGGTACCTAGGTATTCAAGAAGCTGTCATTATAGTCTTATTAGGTCGAGTACTTCGTACAGTAAGTACTAAACTTTAGGTACCTAGTGCCCGGGCCAAGTCTCGTCGTCTCACCCCAGACTCGCCTCGACTCGACTCAACTCAACTCAACTAGGCTAATCAAACCAACGACCTGGATCCTTCGACTCAACTCATCAACTTTGCCTCCTCCAAACTCTTCAACCAAATCCACGACAGATTCTTCTCAGTCAACTGCTCGATTGATTCATTTGTATTATTAATCATCGTCTGACGTCTAATATCCCCCAATCACTGCGACAACTAAACAGTCATCCATCACTCTCTTTTCCTCGGCTTTGGTGTTGGCTGTGCCTCATTCTTCTCATCTCCCCAGCTTCCAACCCCACATCTTGAAGCGATCGACCGACGACACCCGCTAGAATTGAAACGTTTGACAGGACTCATCAACCATCAACCAACTGGGCTCAACTCGACTATCTCTGAGATAATTACGCCTCGTCTTATTGTTAACTAACTCATCCACGACTTTCTCACCACAAACAATATCATTGGTGTTGTCTTTTCTCAATCGGGCAATCGCCCGTTTCTCCGACCAACCTCATCTTACTCTCAACCCGCCGCCCTCAGTCACTCACTCTCACTTTACCAGTCACTGGCTTTCAACAACACAAGATGGCGCCGAATCGCGGCGGAGACGACATAGAACGGTATATTCTACCCTTGCTGACCTGTTGCCGATCCATATGCTGATTAGTACTCTCAGTCTGTCAAGGATCACCAATGAATACCCTTCTAGTTCCATGATAGAACATGCACGGCGTCCTTCAGAAGCTTATGTCAACCTTCATGCAAACATTGAGGCCAAGTACGCTCACTCAACCTCGGCCCGGCCGCCCAATCGTTCATGACTAACATCACCCAAGAATCAAGAATCCTCTCTGGGGTCTTCCACGAGCAAGACTTCTTGCTGACGTTGATGACTTTTGCCGAAGAAAGGAATTAGAACAGTATCGCCCTCTCATTCGCAAGGGCGCTCTAGTTGCGCAGGACCCTACTGGCTATGAGGATATTGATGGAGACGAAAAGCTTGACGACACAGAGATTCAAGCGCTTAGAGACGAAATCCTCCACAAGTGGCGAGTCCCTTTTGTCCTGTACTTGACCGTTGCGACATGTTCCATCGGCGCTGCCGTACAAGGGTGGGACCAGACAGGTTCGAACGGAGCGAATTTGGAGTTTCCCTATGCTTTCGATATTGGCAGCGAAAGTATACACGACAAGCTCCTCGTCGGTCTCGTCAACTCTGCCCCTTACATCGGAACAGCCCTGTTTGGCTGTTGGCTTTCGGATCCTCTGAATTCCCGTTGGGGTCGTCGCGGCACGATATTCTTCTCGGCCAACTTCTGTCTCTGGCCTGTCATTGGAAGCGCTTTCTGTAACTCCTGGAGACAGCTTTTTGCGTGCCGTGTACTACTTGGTATTGGAATGGGTACCAAGGCTTCAACAGGTGAGTTTCTGCATCTCCTAACCATAACCATGTCGTTGGGACTTCGTAGCTGACATGTGATGCAGTCCCCATCTTTGCCGCGGAAAACTCACCTGCCCCGATTCGAGGAGCCTTTGTCATGAGTTGGCAGATGTGGACAGCTTTCGGTATCTTTCTAGGAACGTGTGCGAACGTCGCTGTTACAAAAATTGGCCATAACGCATGGAGGTTCCAACTAGGGTCAGCGTTCATCCCAGCTGTACCCTTGATGTGCTTGATTTACTTCTGCCCAGAATCGCCTCGTTGGTACATGAAGAAGAATCGTTACCAAGATGCGATGAAGTCCCTACTACGACTACGAAACCACCCGATCCAGGCCGCTCGCGACCTGTACTATATCCATGCGCAACTCGAGGTTGAACTGGAATTCATTGGCGAGGGACACTATGCCAAACGTTTCATCGAACTTTTCACCATTCCTCGCGTGCGCCGTGCTACTGTGGCCTCATTCGTCGTCATGATTGCTCAACAGATGTGTGGGATCAACATTATTGCGTTCTACTCGACTAGTGTGTTCCGAGATGCAGGTGCTGATGATAACCAAGCTTTGCTGGCATCGATGGGTTTTGGACTGGTCAACTTTGTCTTTGCCTGGCCTGCAATATGGACGATAGACACCTTTGGTCGAAGATCTCTGCTACTCTTCACCTTTCCTCAGATGGCATGGACACTACTTGCAGCAGGTCTATGTACTTTGATCCCAGGCACAGGCGGAGCCCACATGGCTCTGGTTGCGTTTTTCGTCTATCTTTTCGCTGCCTTTTACTCACCTGGCGAAGGGCCTGTCCCTTTTACCTACTCGGCAGAAGTGTTTCCTCTGTCGCACCGTGAGGTGGGCATGTCGTGGGCTGTGGCAACCTGCCTCTTCTGGGCTGCAGTATTGTCTATTACTTTTCCACTGATGTTGGCGAGATTGCATGCCATTGGTGCTTTTGGGATGTATGCAGGGTTCAACATCGTTGCGTTGGTTATGATCTTCTTGCTGCTACCAGAAACAAAACAGCGGACACTCGAGGAGCTGGACTACATCTTTGCAGTACCCACTCGTGTCTTTGTGAGATATCAAGTTACGAAAGTGCTTCCCTGGTGGATCAGACGATGGATCTTGTTCCAACGAGAAGCAAGACTGGAGCCTCTGTATCAGTTTGACACAGTTGGCGAACCCGAGGATAATCACAGCAGTGACTTTGGCTATGAAAACGACAAGGCAAAAGTTGAGTTGAAGGATACAATTGGACTTACGTCAGGAGTTCAGACGACACGATGAGGTCGATGGTGGAGATTGTGATATCATGACATTTGGCGTTTGTTTATGGGAGACTTGATTGATTTGGAGAGTTTTGTCTGTACTGTACTGTACACTTATGATACCCTGCACGAGAAAGTAGCAAGCGAAATGGAATTGGGCCTTGTCTTTGACTAAGGGAGATGAATACCCCACGAAAGAGGAGAAACCAGTGTGTTAGTTTCTAGTCAAGTGACGTCAGGAGACGACTAGTTATTGTATGATAATGGCCTGCGTCGTCTGTGCAATTTACGTCTCTGATCGTTATTCACCAAAATCTGACGCTGAAATTCGCCGAGCTCTTTAGTTCAATGTGAGTGACGTCGTGGTAGCGGAAAGGGAAGCGGGCTTCTCAACTGGACTTGTCTTTGGCCCAAGGTGGGAATTTCGTCATCCTCATTCGGAGCCTCGGGAGATGATCACCACCTCCACTTGATCAACATTCGGATGGGTTGGAAGGAGATAAATGCCCAAAAGGCGTTGATGCTCAGTGACAGAACTGAATTAGGAAGTGAGACGATCATGCCGAGGCCGACATGGGCGTCTACTGTAATCCGAGAAACACGCCGTCTCTCCATACAAGTTCTCATTCATTCAACGTCATGATGTTTGCGCGCGCTTATAGTGAGTGACGCACATACATACTGTGTAGCTTCTTCTCGTTTACGATACCCGACGATACGAACCGGGGGAGTGAGAAGTTTTTGGGTGTTTCTACAGTAGAGCAAGAACACGGCCAAGCTTTTCCGGGGATGTCTGATCGATCAGATCACGTTGCATTTTCTTGTTGCTGCTGGTTGAAGCGGAGACTGCTGATCGACCTACGTGGATTCCTCGTGAATAATGGGATCGACATTGCGTTGTCGAAGGTGGATGAGCACTGTGGGTGAGGAGTGAGACATGAAGGGTCCAGCAGATGAGCAATTCTGAGAATGATCATTCAATATGATAGTAGCAGAGCATTATAGCAGCAAGTTGAAGCTGAAAGAGCAATAGAGGAAATGCGGTTGGTGGAATAAGCCGAGTGAGGACCCAAACTGTCGGTCCTCTCAAGTTCCAGTTTCGACGTCGTCCCAACTCCAGTGCCAGTGTCACTGTAGGTAGGTAGGGTTACACTCCATCAGCTTGTAGCAAAGACACAATCTTGGCACCGGGAGATGAACCGAATTTAATGTCGCCTTGCGAAGAAATAGGGGGACATGATTAATACCAGCGTTTCCTCAAGTCGTTTCATATATCCGCAAACTCTACCATTTCAATCCACGATGAAACCCAAAAAAAGAAAAACAATTCACGGTCTCGACTTTTCTAAATTGATGACTTTTGACTTCCATCATAGTGGATGGAGGTCAAGGCGTGGACTAACTAGCGAGCGTTTTTTCCTTGCCGTCACCTTTATTCTGACACGTTGACACAGGCTAATGCGGGATAGCATGACTTGAGGTCACTTCGTGTCTGCAGGGGTAAATATCATGGTTCGTTTTGCTCGTTCTGAGCCAGTGGCAAGATGAGAGAGGTTTGGAGCAGGAAATAAGTATTGGTATGGTGGCTGTGAGCCGAAGATGAATCATGGAGTAGAAGATGAAATGGCCAGAATGAGATATCCATGGGCAGCGCTATAAGAAAGCATTTTCAGCATGCTCTTTAACATCAACGTCAAGATCTTTGACCAGATTATACAATATTCGTCTAAAGATACCAACGGCCAAGCGTTGCGGCAGTTGGCGGCTTTGAATTTGAACAACACCCTCATTCTCTGGTGGCGTAGACGCTAGAATTCCCGGGAATGACGAAAAGAAAAAGCGGTTAGTTTTGTCTTGTCTCCAATATCTTATAATTGCGCGTCAATTATCCAAAGGTGTGCTAGTCGTGGATCAACAACACAAAAAGGAAACTCAGCCGTTGAAGGCACAAGAGACTAACCGTTAGCTTCCAACTTGTTGAGCCGCCATCGACACTTTGTAAGTCGAACATCGAATAAGAACTTTTCGTAATGATTCTCGCCATGTGCAGCATACCGAACTCTTTCAACAATATTCGAACCATTACTGATTAGGGAGAACTCGTACGGTGTTTCACTGTGGCAGTTGCTGGCGTTAAAACGCCAGCTCCCGATGTGGGATTTGTATATGGACCCCTTGAGATCTCTGGTGTAAATCTTTGCCATGAAGGGACGCCTCGAGAGCTTGAAGCTTTCTTGGTGGACAGTGCTGGGTGGAACAAATATGGAGTAGATACGGTTAGATGTTATTTTCTGGTGCTTTGCATCGATGATTGACTGATCTCTCGTATCGAGAATCGCCTCTAGTCCCCAATTTTTGTTATGTTTCTTCCCTTGCTTGGGCATGTGTCTTCTGATCATGGTAAGGATATTCTTCTGCAGTGTAAATGGATGGCTGTTGGTGGTCGGGTGTTTTAGACGTGCAAACCGAGACACACACAGACTTTGATTGTCAAAGCTGTGAAATGTCATGCATTTGCCGGCCAAAATCACGTTCGTATAAGCCCACGTCTCACCCTTGGTTGAACCCTACATATTTCTTGTCATAACAAAAGGCTGCATGCACTGTACAGTATTTCGCGTATGTGTTGAGTTTTCGGCCGCGTAGCACCCCAGCCCGATTTGGAGACGTGAAACAAAGGGGTATCTGAGACCAGCTTGTCAATGGTTGTTTGTGGCTGCCGGGGGGCGGCGCCTCCCCCTGTCCCGGCGTTGAGAACCGCTGCCGTTCTCAAATATTACTGGATAAACGCCGACATTTGGGGGGGCCGGGTGCCCCTGAAGCCCGGCATACAGCAGATGAAAGGGAAAAAAGTGAAAGAGAAAAAAACTTGCAGAGGTGCCCAGTGTCTGGGGACCCTGTCGCGGATCCTTCTTCAGCTGGTAGGGCTCATGATCCAGCGAGAGGGGAGCCCTGAGGGCCCTAATGACCCAGGACCCAATTGGACTTGGTCCATACCTAAGGTAGAGAGAAAAACTTGAGTACTTTCGCCATGACTGAAGACGCGCTGCTGGTGGATTCACGGCCCCTAAGTTCTCCAAAGCCATGACCCGCCGTGAGTGGGAAGAGAAAAAAAAAGAATCGGGGACCCCTTTTGTTGCTGACGGTATCTGAGTCCCGGCTTGGTATTTCTGGGATTGTGCTTGGATGGCAAGGCGGACAAACCTCAAATAGCAACAAAACCTAGCCTAGCTAGCCTAGTACATGAGGAAAAAAAGGAAAAGCACACCATGATAGTGGATATCACAGTGTAATTTTTAACCATCTCGCACTCACACGAGCTTGAGCAAGAGCCAAGTCCGACAGGGAAGGAACAAGGAACACCCACCCTACCCATGATCCCCGAAACCTCGTTCGTCAATGATTGACTTCAACCTCTCTTTCTAGTCGTTCCCTTTCTCTCTCTTTTTCCTCTTCATCATTTCTCCACCGACTCTCGTTCCAGTCCCTATTATAACCACGGCCCTCCCACCCCCGGCCCAGGCTTGCCCTTCTTTTGAAAGCTTTTGTTTGTTTCCTAGCTCCTAGGTTTGATCTCTCTCTCGCTTCCTCATTTTCACCTCAGGTAGCACAAATAACCACCAACTTGTTCCTGTTCGTCTTCGCTGGAGAAGACTGCAGATCACCTTCGCTCTTTTGTCCTATACTTGCAAAAAAGAGGAGGAGAAACACATGGGATCGTTGTAGCGTTTTGTCTGCATTTATTTCCTTGAATCTACTACATCATCGGCATACAAACACAGCATTAAGCCGAGCATTGGCATATCTAGCTTGGAGCAAGTCTTCAGCAGAAAGATAATCACCCCCATTCCTACCTGACTCCTAGACACCCTACGAGCGCAAGCAGATCGTTGCGTCCAAGGATTTGATATCCTACCGCCGTCTCATATCCTGCTAGCACTGCCCGACCTCCAATCTTCAAACGCCTATCAGTTTCATCATCGGCCTCGACTCACGCCAACGGGTCGATCACCTCTTAAACCGAAGTATTCGGGCCACCACATCGAATACTCCCGCACTTTCAACTCCCTGGTTGGAGTTTGATATATAACTATACTCGAGAATGGTTAATCGCCACGTTTCCTTGTCTCCCCGCAATTCGCGTCACTCTCACACAGGCTTCGTTCCCCTTGGTGGCACAAACAGCAATAACGACATGGGCGACGTTATTCAGCTCACGCAGGTCAAGAGCAATGCCTCTGCCCGGAGTGGTATGAGGAAGGCCGACATGCCTCAACCCTCTACCATGGATAGCAACTCTCCTACCGAGAACGAAAAACTCACCGGTCAAGGTCACCGCGGCCGTCGAAGGAGAATGGGCGATGGCCTCTCTCGCAGCGGTACTGGAGGAGAGGAAACCACACTGAACCCAATGGGTAGACTCTACTACAAAATCATCGGCTTCTCTGTTGTCACCAGATACCTTGTATACGTCGTCCCCGTCGGTCTTCTCTTGGCCATTCCCCTGATTGTCCTCGCCGCCATTGGCAAGAAGGATGGCATTCCTGTTGGCAAATGGAACGGAGATGGTTCCCGGGCTGGCGATGATGGCCCTCCGCTCTTCAAAATCTTCCTCTGGGTTCTCATTATGTGGCTCTCATGCTGGATCGCAAAGGTTGTTGCTTGGTTCTTGCCCTCGCTCTTCATGTTCTTTACTGGCGTCGTCAGCAAGGGTACTCGCAAGTACGCAACTGTCCTCGGAAACCTCATCCTCCCCTTCTCCTTCTTCTTCTGGGCCTTGGCTTCTTATGTCACTTTCAAGAACCTCTGGATGGAGGAAGATAGAGGCAGCAACTACGTCCCATGGGTCCGCACTATGGGCCGTGTCCTTGGTGCTCTTTTCGTTTCTTCAGCTGTTTTCCTTGGCGAAAAAGCGATTGTCCAACTGATCGGTATCTCCTACCATCAGCGATCCTTTGCCAATCGTATCAGGGAGTCTAAGCGTGAGGTTCACTTGCTCGGGCTTCTCTTCGATGCTTCTCGAACCCTCTTCCCTCTCCATTGTCACGAGTTCGCTGATGAGGATGCCATCATTAATGATAGCATTGAGGTGATGCTCCGTGGTAAGAAGGGACACAAGCGCAACGGCTCTGCCACCCCCATGAAGCTCATTGGAGAAGTTGGCAAGATCGGAGACAAGGTTACCTCCGTTTTCGGCAACCTTGCCTCTGAGATCGCTGGCCGACAAGTCTTCAACCCCAACTCCGCTCACTCCATCGTCATCGAAGCTCTTGAGAAGACTAAGTCATCTGAGGCAATGGGTCGACGTATATGGATGTCTTACGTTGTCGAGGGTCACAACTCACTTGTTCTGGATGACTTCCAGGAGGTTCTTGGACCTGCTTACAAGGAAGAAGCTGAGGAATCATTCTATATGATCGACGGCGACGACAATGGTGATATCAGTCTCGATGAGATGGTCCGAAAGGTTGTCGAAATTGGTACGGAGAGAAAGGCAATCGCCGAAGGTATGAAGGATATCGGTCAGGCTCTTCAGGCTTTTGATAAGATTCTTCTCGTCGTCGTTCTGTTGGTCGTTATTTTCGTTTTCCGTAAGTCTCACCTCAGAAGTGTGTTTTGAATTTCACTAACAATACCCTCAGTTGCTTTCTTCCAGAGTAGCTTCATTACCACTCTCACCACTGCCGGAACTACCTTGCTTTCTCTGTCTTTCATCTTCGCGGTTACTGCCCAGGAGTTCCTCGGTTCTTGTATCTTCCTATTCGTCAAGCACCCCTACGATGTCGGTGATCGTGTCGACATCACTGGCACCAGGATGGTTGTCAACAAGATCTCTCTCCTCTATTCTGTTTTCCACCGACTGGACACCATGCAAACAGTTCAAGTGCCCAACATTCAGCTCAACAACATCTGGATCGAGAATATCTCTCGTAGCAAGGCCATGCACGAAACCGTCGAAGTCAACGTTTCTTTCGATACCTCATTCGAGGACATTGAACTTCTCCGCCTTGAGCTGGAGAAGTTTGTTCGACAACCCGAGAACGCTCGTGACTTCCAGCCTGATCTTAGTATTAGCGTTGGCGGTGTCGGTAACCTCGATAAGCTTCTGCTCTATGTCACCATCGCTCACAAGTCCAACTGGCACAACGATTCCGTCCGCGCCAGCCGCCGTTCTAAGTTCATGTGTGCACTTGCCCTGGCTCTGAAGAAGGTGCCTCTCATTGCTCCTGGTGGTGGCGGCGAGCCTCTTGGTGGACCTACAAACCCCTCTTACTCTGTTACTGTTACCGATGAGTTCGCCAAGAACAGCCGTGATGAGGCTGCTAAGGCTACTGATGAAGCTCGCATGGTCCCAACCTCAAAGCAGCAGAACACTGAAGAGAGCCAGGCCCAGGCCGCTGAAGGCTTCAACTCGCGTCCCCCTGCCGCCGGCCTTGGTGTCTGGGATAATAGTGACAACCACACCCTGGGCTCTCACGACGACGAAGCCAACCGCAACCGCGACATCGAGCATTTGCGGACTGATCTCAAGCGTGAGAGCACTCGGGGGCGCCGCAAGGCGGGTGAGGCTATCCCCTCACTTTCTCTCGAGACGGCCCCTCGTGCTAGCATGACGTTGACGCAAGCAAGCCCTCGCAGCCCCCACCGTGGCCCCTTTGATGAAGAGGCTGAGGCTGGCATGGGCCCAACGCCTTACCATTCTAATCTCTCTGCCGGCCCATCTCAGGGTTCTCAAGGCTACCAGCCATATGCCGGCTCTAGCAACCAGTATAATGTCGCCCACCCCCTGCAAAGGCCTGGTCAGGGACCGCCTCAGGGGCCACCTCCCCAAGGACAACCACCCGCTCCCCGGCGCTAGTGGACCTGGAAGTGAGACAGACGAACTGTAACGGCTGATCAGTGTGTACTGAAAGTAGTAATATTGGGGAGGTTATTTGGGACGGAACTGAATTTTTATATGTTGGTATTCGGGTTACTTGAGAGACTAGAACAGTCATCTCCTTTCTTAGAAATCAGATTGGGTCATCCGTATAAAAAAAGACTGGGCGGATGTATCGGTTTATGAAACCCAGCCAGGGGCTGCAGAGCAGCAGCTCTCAATATTCACGAAGTAAAGAATCTAGATTATTATTACACTTCAATCAAATATTTTGAGGATAATTGTTGTTTCATGGAACTTTGTGTCTGCAGAGGCCACTAATTTAACAAACGTGCTCTGGGGGTGGGACATCGCCGTCCTTTGCACCCAACTCAGTCTTGAGTACACGACCGAAGAGTTCCAGCAGAACCTCGAAGCAGACCTTGGTGATGGCAGGATCATAACGGCCCTTGCTTAGCTCGTCACGGATGAAGGCGTGCTGAGCCCACGCGAACTCGTAGAAGCTAGTGGGGACACCAGCTTCGCGAAGCTTGGCACGGATTAGATCACGGCCAGCATCAGGGACGTGAGTGTCCTTTACACCAAAGATCATGGCAACCTCTCCCTTGAACTTGTTGAAGAGATCGATGGTGTGGTTGCTGTTGGTAGGAGCGGCTGATGAAGTGTTGGGCGCATCGTAAGGGCCGAGTGTGCGGGAGTGAATATCCGTTGCGAAGTAGGCAACGCAAGCAGAGATGCGAGGGTCAAGCTGTGCCGAGCTGTTGAGTGATATGAAGAGAAAGTGTTGGGTGAAAGACTTACAGCAGCGCGAACGGCCAGATGGCCACCTAGACACATGCCTGTAGCTCCAATACGGCCTGTGCAGGTGGGAAGTGAGAGGAGGTAATCGACGGTGGCATACGAGTCGGCATCATAGGACTCGAGGGTCTATAACAGTTAGTTAGAGTGAGTACAAGTGAGTGGTGCTGGCTGTTGAGTGAATACCTTTTCGATCTTGAACTTGTTGCCACGATCAGTGTCCTCGGCGTCGTACTTGAGAGGCTCAGGGCCGGTGAAGTCATGGTAAGATGAAGGTGCAGCGACGATGTAGCCTTGACCAGCGATCTGACGGGCGAAGCGGGCAACAGGGCCAGTGACTGGAGAAGTAGAGTGAGCTTGCTCTGATATTGTTGTGATAATAATGTGAAGACTTACCTTGGTAGATCTCGCTGAAAAGACTCACACCAGGGAAGCGTCTGAATGAAGGTCAGAATTATGCAGAGCAAGAGGATTTAAGAGACTTGCGCATTAGGATATCCAGGAATAGTGGGATGAAAGACAAAGATACCTAGTCATGAGTGTAAGCTTCTCATGTCACATATGATGAGAGTTGGGCTGGACATACGCATAGTACCCTCTTTGCCATTGGCAGAGGTTGGGACATCGACGTGAGACTCCTTGATCAACATTTTGCTTCCTTTAGACTTGATGTTATAAAGGTTCAGAGTTGCAATATTGGAGGTTATGGACTGTAGTTGCTTTTATCTAGGTACCTATTCAACCTCATATCATTATCAACTTCCCCTCGATGCCCCTCGGCGGGGTGTTACATACATCCTTCAAGCGAGACGCCTCTGATTGGCCGAGAGCAACATCATTCAAGCTTCATAACTTGATCCGTCCGTTGTGGCACCCGGACCGATCCCGCCAGCACCCGCTACAGCTAGAACCAGTCTCATGAGTAAGCAGTAGTAAGTTCTTATTAGCAGAACGCAGCTGATGACATCCAAGGTCTTGGACGCCTACGGTGCGTGTCCTAGGGCAGCTGCTGCAGTGCAATGTGACCGCTTTTTTAAACACCGAATCACAGAAATAAACATGTGGCAGGGGTATAGCTAGGTAATTACCGTAGAGCACCTGCATATAAGGAGTGATAGGGAGGTGCTTCAGTGGGACCTCGACTGCTAATCCGCCTTCGGACCGTCGAATCCTAGGGGGGAAGAGGCTCGTTCAAGTGAATGAGTACGTACCTCACAACCCCATCATTCGTCGTCACAAGGATCTATCCTGTCCTTCCTTGTCTCTGTCCAGGTGGTCACAACTTTTTGGTCGTCCGACTGCTCTAGTTATTTGCCCCAACAACTCTCGTTCTTGTTTCTGGCTCTTTTCTCCCTCTATACAAACTCAAATAAGGGACACTTCCTTCAGCATATATTCTCACGATAACATAAGCTCATCATATCGAGGGTCGTCACCCGCACTTTATCCACGGATGCACGCCCCAGCTCTCGAATAACTACCTCTACCTACACTTACTTACGTCTACTGCATTTCTCCTTGATATATATCAATCGCATACCATGAACGGCCATTTCTCTGCCGTCGGCGAGGCGCCGGGGGCTGGAAGCTACGAGCACGGCGTCCAGGTTATTGACGAGGATAAGGAGTTCAAGTATGTACTATACAGCTGTCGAGTTGTTCCCCGCCACTTTGTCCATCATGATGTCTACAGTACTAACCAACCCTTCTACACTGCAGCACCCACATCAATGAGTATCTCAACGTTACCGATGTTGCTGCCTCTGGCTTCAATTACCATCTTATCTCCGTCTTCGGCTCCCAGTCGACCGGAAAGTCGACCCTCCTGAACAACCTCTTCGGCACCGACTTTTCCGTCATGTCAGAAACCGAGCGTCGACAGACCACCAAGGGTATCTGGATGTCTAAGAACAAGCGCGAGACGAGCGCAGGCACAAAGATGTCCGACAACATCCTTGTCATGGATGTTGAGGGTACCGACGGTCGGGAGCGCGGCGAGGACCAGGACTTTGAGCGCAAAAGTGCCCTGTTTGCGCTGGCCACCAGCGAGGTCTTGATTGTCAACATTTGGGAGCACCAGGTTGGTTTGTACCAGGGTGCGAACATGGGACTTCTCAAGACCGTTTTCGAGGTCAACCTGCAGCTGTTCCTCAAGGACAAGCAGTAAGCCAAGCTCTACGGTAACCCATTGCTTGTGCGATTACTAACTCCACCTAGGTCAACCCCCAGATCTCTACTCTTCTTCGTCATTCGCGATCACCTTGGCACAACACCCCTGGGCAACCTCCGAACCACCCTGATTCAGGACCTGACTAAGATTTGGTCGTCCATCTCCAAGCCTCAGGGGCTCGAGGGTTCGCGCATCGAGGACTACTTCGATTTTGGCTTTGCTGCCCTGCCTCACAAGATCCTCCAGGCTGATAAGTTCACCGAGGAGGTCCAGAAGCTTGGGTCGCGGTTTACCGCTGGACATCGACACGGCAAACCTGGTCTGCACGGTGATCAAGAGCTCGAGGGTGGTCTCTTCCTTCCAGAGTATCACCGACGAATTCCTGCCGATGGCTTCTCCATTTATGCTGAGGGCATTTGGGACCAGATTGTGAACAACAAGGACCTGGATCTGCCTACCCAACAGGAGCTTCTGGCCCAGTTCCGTTGCGACGAAATTTCGCGAGAAGTTCTGATTGACTTTGACGTCGTAGTCACGCCACTTGAGGAGAAACAGAGCGAAGCTTCCAAGCTCGGTGTCCCGGCCGTTCTGCCTGATCTTGGCCTGGCTGGTAACGATGCTCGCCAGAAGTGCATAAAGGCTTTTGAAGTCCAGGCAAGTCGATACCATAAGGGGGTCTACGCCCGCAAGCGACACGAGCTCGAGGGAAAGATTGATACTCGCCTGAAGGCACTCTACCAGGGCCAATTAGCCGCCGCCCACAAAGCCGGTGTCACTGCTTTTGGCGAGGCTGTTGCCAATAAGGTGAAGGCTGGGCAAAAGGCTGGCGGGAGCTACGAATTCGCTGAAATTGTCGCCAACGAAAAGCGAAAGACACTGGATATCTTTGGTGTTGAGGCACAGAGCTTACTCATTGAAGGTGTCTCATGGACTAACTTCGAGTCGCAACTCAAGCTCTTTGAGAAGGAGCTTGACGAAGAGAGCGCTAAACTACGAAAAGAAGAAATGCGACGACTTGCGACCCGTGTTGAGCGCTGGGTCAGATCTCGACTTGGCGATGCCGTTGGTCTTGAGTTCAACAAGTTGGGCAGCGGCCGAGCCGGCGGTGGTGCCCCCGAAACCGGCGAGAAGCCTGACACCGAGAAGGATCTCTGGGACAGAGTATGGAAAGTCTTCACGGGCGTTGTCAAGGAAGCCGAGGTTCGATTTGCCGAGCGAGCTAAGAGCTTCGACGCTACTCAAGAAGAGGTTGAGATCGGCACATGGCGATTGCGCCGAAAGAGCTGGAACGCCCTTCGAGAAAAGATCGAGGAAGAAGTTATGGAAGGCAATATTCTGCTGAAGCTTCGAGAGAACTTTGAAGATAAGTTCAGATATGACGAGGCTGGTGTACCCAGGATATGGCGTCCCAGTGACGATATTGAGGGCATTTACACCAAGGCGCGAGAGTCTACTCTCACCCTTGTTCCTCTTCTCTCAAGATTCCGACTGTCGGAGACATATGGCCCTCCTGACTTGCCAGGCTTCGTTGGACCTCAGCCCAACGGTGTCCAGGCTAGCGATGAGGAGGACCTCACACCGATTGGAGGTATTGATGAAGAGGATGGCAAGAGCCTCGAGGAGGAGATGACGGTGCTCAGCGAGGGCAAGCGCCAAGATCTTGTTGTACGATTCAAGAAGACTGCTGATGGAGTTTATGTCGAAGCTAAGCGAGGTGCTATTGGTGGCGTTGCTCAGGTTCCTTGGTACTTTTATGGTTTACTCCTTGCCCTTGGCTGGAACGAGATATTGACTGGTAAGTTTTGTCCGGCTATGAATGGCCTTTGTGCTTTGGCTAACAAACGGGCGTTTCAGTTCTGCGAAACCCCTTCCTTTGCCTCCTTATCCTGGTCATCGCCGGAGGTACATATGTTGCATACACGCTTAACCTCCTCGGCCCTATGCTCTCAATGGGCAATGCTGCCATGACCCAGGGTGTCGAGATTGCGAAGCAGCAGCTCCGCGACTTTATTGCCAACTCCGATACAGCACGCCAGGCTGTTGGCATGCCTACGCGCGAGGACAGCGATAACATTAGCATGGATACTTTGGATAGTCGGGGCAAGAAGGCCAACACGACTTCCACGGAGAAGGATGACATTGACGAAATTTAATGTGTAGGGGATGTGTATGAGTCTGAGCAGTGGCGCAGGACCATGTCGAGTATGATTAGCTAACAGGATATAATGTCTACTGTAAAAATAAAAGGGGAATATGTTCGATTCACGCCCAAGTGATATGCAAAGTTTGACTGTTTCGATAAATTCGTTCCCAAATAGATTATAGGGGTATCTAGAATGCTTCCAAGCCAACTGGCGTACCAAACCAATTGCCCAACTCTGATGATTCCTTATCCTTGTCCCCAGAGGTGAAGTAATCAGTGAGCCTGCTCGTTTCGCCGTCGTCCTCAAGCGGCCACTCAACCTTGACACCATTTCCCTTGGCCTCAAGCATATCCTTTGCTGTCCCCCAACTGAACCGACACTCCGACCCCCATCCGAACACCGGGTGCATGTTGCCCTTCATCCATCCAACACAGCGTCCATCAGATGGATATCCGGAGCCCCATGCCATACCCTCGCCATCCTTCTCGTCTTCGTCTGCCCTCGCCTCAAAGAGAACTTCGAGCGCGGCATCACGAGTGACCTTTGCGCATACCGATGCAGCACTGACGCAGGCGTACAAACTATCGGCCTTCTTGGCAACCGTAATTTTGGCTGTGGGGAACACACGCTGCAGCTTTGCTTGATATGCTGCTGGTTGGCCAATTGTATCAACGTAAATCTCCTGGATGTTTACGCCAAGTGCATACACAGCCTTTATAAGATCGACCGTGGCGTCCATAGCTTGAGCATTGAGGTTGTACGCATTTGTAGGTCGGTACATGTTCGCGCCAATATCTCTAGCCGATAGTGAAGCCGTTGCCCAGCCGCAAGAGTCATGGAGATCCGAGCCAGGCGTGCACAGTGTGCGCATAAGGTGTGAGCGAACAGCAGGTGTGAGGACCTTGGAATCGTCAAAGTGATGCTTCTCGCGAAGTAGAGAATCAGAGAGCTCTATAGGGAGGAAGAAGACGCCATAGACCATGGGGCCAAGAACAGGGCCACGTCCGGCTTCGTCGACACCGAGACAACATGGAGTTGCTGAAGACGGATCGGAGGGGTCGCTGGGGAGTAGAGAGGAGGGAATGGCGGAGAAGTGGTTGAATGACGAGCCTGAGAGAAGGGCTTCGCCATGGACTGAGGGTGGGATATAAGTTGTTGAGGAGAGGGTGACTGTCTCGGGGACGTCTTCGGCTGGCGAATCGGTCATTATGGGATACTTTATGATAAGAGAGAATAGTTTATTACGGGTTCGTCAATCGATCGTTTTGATGCTTCTGGTTGTCATGGAGGATGAAGTAAAGATAAAGCCAGTAGTGATAGTTCCAGGAGACGCGTCTAGACGCGTTAAGCACCTACCTAGGTACCCAAGCCCCGTATTTTATAGTGCCATTGAACTATTTACAGGCACTTGACTACCACAACCAGCCTAAAGGCAGGCTTGGTAAGCTCCCATGTTATTGGAAATATACTATTGGCATGGCCTAATTCGATTAATCTATGATTTTCTTGGAGTCATGTCATCTGATTTTGCCATTGATGCCTGTTGAAAGCAAGAAAAAAAGCCACTGTACGCACGCATCACTTACTTATACGACGCCACTGTAAGTCAAGCCACATGCAGCGGCAAACTGGAAGGATCCAGTCAATCACCTCAAAGATGAACATAACAGATCGATTGAGCTCCTGATTAAGTATATATCAATAGAACCCGACTACTAGGTAATTTGTCTACGGCAAAGCTTTTATCTCACTATAGACTCCGCATACAATTAAAGGACCGAGCAAGTCATGGCCTGTCATGCAAAATGATACCCAAGCCCACTGTGCCCATGTCGGATTTCACTGGTCAAATCACCTGTGGCCCTCTAA